>NW_019154126.1:12963182-13133882 GCF_002288905.1 Enhydra lutris kenyoni | reverse complement strand
TAAGAGTGCACGTGTGAGGCATGATGTAGCCATAGATACATACATATGCCAATTAAGAGTGCACGTGTGAGGCATGATGTAGCCATAGATACATACATATGTCAATTAAGAGTGCACGTGTGAGGCATGATGTAGCCTGCAGACAATGCTTACAATGACATAAATTCCTTCACCCGCTATGGTAAGTCTGAAGTTCATGAGCAAAGCAGGGCTCTGTCAGCGCCGGGCTCACACCTGGGCAGACCTAACCCATCCCTGAGTAGGCACGGATAGACCTGCTTGCTGGCTGTCTGCATGCTCACTGGCCCCCAGGACCACATGCTCTGGCCCTGTGGTGTGGCCCCCAAACACAGAGGTAATGTAGTGGACTCCCACAAACCCCAGGTCCTAAATGGGAAAACCAGGTCAGGTCTGCTTCTTGGGAGAGATGTCCACTCTTAGGAAACATCAGGGGAGATGTTGCTCACCAGTGCTAAAAGAAACTTTAAAAAAACAAAACAAAACAGTTATGTATTTACTTTAGAGAGAGAGAGCATGAGCAGGAGAGGCAGAGAGACAGGGAGAGAGAATCTCAAGCAGACTGCACTGAGTGGGCAGAGCCCAACGCAGGGCTCGATCTCAGGACCCTGAGATCAGGACCTGAGCAGAAATCAAGAGTCAGTTGCTTAATGACTGCACCACCAGGCACCTCTGAGAGAAACCACTTTTTTTTTTTTAAGGTTTTATTTATTTATTTGACACAGAGAGAGAGAGTGATCACAAGTAGGCAGAGAGGCAGGCAGAGAGAGAGGGGGAAGCAGGCTCCCTGCTTAGCAGAGATCCCGATGTAGGGCTCGATCCCAGGACCCTGAGATCATGACCTGAGCTGAAGGCAGAGGCTTAACCCACTGAGCCACCCAGGTGCCCCGAGAAACCACTTTTGAATGGAGATAGCAACTAAAAGAATTAGGAAGAGAGAGAGGACTATCTTGTGCTGGAACTTCTAACTGACCTAACTATGGTGGGCTCAACCCTTCCAATGGTGAAAGCAGGGAGGAGGACAGCGTACTTGGGAAATCACAACTTCCTCCTGAGCCTCCAAAAGTAAAATAAACAAGCTAGACTTGCTTTAAAATGTGACCTGAGGGGCGCCTGGGTGGCTCAGTGGGTTAAGCTGCTGCCTTCGGCTCAGGTCATGATCTCAGGGTCCTGGGATCGAGCCCCGCATCGGGCTCTCTGCTCAGCAGGGAGCCTGCTTCCTCCTCTCTCTCTCTGCCTGCCTCTCTGCCTGCTTGTGATCTCTCTCTGTCAAATAAATAAATAAAATCTTTAAAAAAAAAAAAAATAAATAAAAATAAATAAATAAATAAATAAAATAAAATGTGACCTGAGTCAACATACACAAGTATAAATCCCATATGTGAGCATAATCAGTGACTGGGTATTACTCAGCACGACGTCAGAAAACTCTAGTCCTCACTGTTAACAGAATTTTAAGCATTCTTTGGACAGAATCCCATATCTAACACCTGTGGAAGTATGAAAAATATGTCAAAAACACCCATTTTCAGAGTACTGGTGGGGGAGTTTAGTTAATAACAATGACAACAGCAACTAATACTCACAGAGCGCTCAGTACTTACTAGGCGCTGTTCTGAGCACTATCTCTATACTAACCACTTCATCACCACTACTAGCTTCTATTAGTGCCCCCATTCTACAAATCAAGAAACTAAGGAGTAGAAAAGTCATCCAAGGTCACACAGGTGGCTAGTAGCATTTGGGGCTCCAGAGTTCACTCTTTTTTTTTTTTAATTTTAACCAAGGAAGTCACTTATTGAGTCCTCACTCTTACTCACCAGGCTTTGCTACATCCCTGATCAAAAAGTAATTTAAAAGCTTTAAGAGAGATTAAAAACCTTTCACAAGATTCTGCCCACTTTATAGTCAGTATCTCCATGATAAATCTAACAAGGGTTAGTAGAAATTACTAGAAATATAACATAAATTCTAAAAACTTGAATAACACAGATGAGTTTCTGACTTCTCTACCTATGGCAAAATGGATCTTCAGCACTACGAGTGTCCAGACGCACATCTGTATCCCACACCTGATAGTGGTGCCTTATTGCCAAAATAGACACGAAAGGACCCTCTCCCCAGATCTTGGGATAGGGTTCCACCTGCCCTGCACCATCTGTCCTGCAGACACCCCGTGACCCTGTCACACTTGCACCAAGGTCCCACGAAGGGTGCTCCTTACCTTTGAGATCAGTATAATTTGGTCTACGGCAACCAAATCAGACAGACGCAAACTTAGCATCTACTGGATATAAGGCCCCGTGACATGTGCAGTGAAGAAAAAAAATAAAAAACAAACTCAGGCAACAGTGAAGAACTGAAAGACCGTTAAATAAAAGTAATTTAAAGGTCCAAGTAGAAGAGATTGGAATATAAAATTGAAAGGGTATAAAGGGAAAGGATAAAACCTGAGGTCCCTCTTCAAGAAAGAAAACCACTCAGGCATCAGCACCTGAGGCTGAAAAAGCAGCTCATGAAACCCGCCTACCCCGGTGGTGGGACTAGAAAACGGTACAGCCACTCTGGAGATCAGTTTGGTTGTTTTCCTTAGAAAGTTTAAACATATACTTACCATCTGACCCAGTAATCCCAGTCCGAGGTACTGATCCAAGAGAAAATCAAAACTTACGATCCCATAAAAACCCGTATGTGAATGTTATGGGAGTTTTATTCATAATTAACCCAAACTGGACACGCCCCCGTGCCTTTAATTGGTGCATGGAGAAGCAAACTCTCTACACAAGGGAATACTAGTCAGCAACGAAGGAACAAATCACTGATCGACAAGACTGTATTTCGGGTGCCTTAAGCTAAGTGGGAGGAGCCAGACTCACAAAGCTACAGACGGATTGATTCCATTTCTGCCACATTTGGAAAAGCCAGAAGTGTGAGGACAGAAAACAGACCAGGGGTTGCCATGGGTGAGAACTGAGTGGAGAGACTGATTACAGGGGGGCACGATGGAAATTTAGGGTGATGGAAATTTATATCGTGGTGGTTACACAACTTTGTACTTACCAAGACACATCACTGTATGCTTTTTAAAAGACTGAAAATTAGTGTGTGCATATTATACATCAATAAATCTGACTTAAAAAAAAAAAAAAAACAGCGCTCAGCAATTACGCCAACAACATTATCTCATGGAATGGGGCTATTTCTTATCTTCTACAAAGTTCTACAAATCACTTATTGAATGTCCTCTATTAACTCCCTTCCCAATTTCTACTCATTTATAAGAAGATTATTGGTTGTTCATCTGTAGGAGAAAAAGCTCCTTTCGGCATATAAAATATCTTAAAGTAACCTCTGAGTCTTTAGATAAATTATGGGAACTCTCCTGTATTAAAAGTAGACTTGGGGAGCACCAGGGTGGCTCAGTGGGTTAAAGCCTCTGCCTTCAGCTCAGGTCATGATCCCAGGTCCTGGGATCGAGCCCCGAATCGGGCTCTCTGCTCAGCAGGGAGCCTGCTTCCTCCTCTCTCTCTCTGCCTGCCTCTCTGCCTACTTGTGATCTCTGTCAAATAAATAAATAAAAATCTTTAAAAAAAAATAGACTTGGGTAAGTGCCTCTTCGTCCTCATGCTAAATATGTGTCTGCTGATCACCGAGGGAAAATAGGCTGGTAAGACTCCAATGGCTCTGTCCATCTACACAGATGGTCACTATAAAAGCATTAAATCGCCAGGAAGTTCAAGTACTACGTCCCTTACACACTGAACTATACTGAAGGTAAACCAAGGTTTCTGCTAAAGTCTTTAGGCAAGAAGCAAATCTAAAATACATCTTGACTTTCACTGCAAACCTTTAGTAAGGTAGGAAAATCACACACATCACAGTCCTATGAATTATGTCACCGTACTACATATGCAGACTAAAAACAGTATGCACGATTCTGGTTCTTTCCTTCATTCGATACCCAGCAGACACATGTTGACCGCCCATGTGTGCTAGACACCACAGATTCAGTGACAAACCAACGCCCCCGTCACTATGCAGCTCACGTTCGCTCAGAAGTAATAGACAAACCATAAGGACATGAATGGACAGACCACCCGATCAGTTGATAATAGACTATAGGTTTATAAACACTTTGGGGGGAGCAGGGTAAGAGAATGGGCGACTTCTACTTTAGTTGAGGAGGTGTCTCTAGGGAGACCTGGAAGAACTGGACGAAGCAAGCTGGTGAGGCTGGGAAAGGAGAATGGTCAGGCAGGGGAGAGGAGAAAACAGTGCAAACCCTCAAGTTTTGAGATGGAGTGTGTCTGGGTGTCCAAGAGACAAGTGAGGTAGGTGGCTGGTATGGCTGGAGGGGAGTGAGGGAGAGGGGGAGCAGCGGCAGGAAATGCTGGTTGGAGACAGTTGGCACCGATCAGACAGGCTCTGTGCCAAAGAAGGACTTTGGGTTTTGTTCAGAGTTACCACAGGCCACCGTTGGGTGTGGGAAAGGAATGACATGATCTTGATTTAGTTTTAAAGATTAACTGTAGTTACACTAAGGCAAATGGGTTCTAGGGGCAGGCAGATGGGGAAGTGACCAGAAGAAGGAGATGGGAGAAACTGACAGGAGGCCACCCCAGCCACCCAGGCAGAGAGTCAACCCTGGACAAGGGGAGACAGTGGAGGAGGTGAGAAGAGACCACATGGGCAACCAGGAGCATGACTTGCCACTGACCGAGACGCAAGGTGCCGAGACGGTGTCCTCAGTAGCAGCCAAGTGAGTCCATAGAAAATGTATATGACAGTCCTACCAGGGAGTGAGAGAGGTGAATTCAGACGAAGGAAAGGTGACTTTAACCCAAACCTCATTAGTCCCTAAGACGTTAAAAGCTTTACTGGGTTAAGAATGGACTCAGGACCAGTTTAGATATTAATTTTATCTTGCAATAGCATCCCCACTGACGAGGTTATTTACTATACAACAGCTAAGAAATGGATTTCTGTAAGAGACTATATATTCCATTAGTGAACTTTCCAGGAAACAAAGATTTCCAGCGAAGCTAATAAAAACTACAAAGCTTTACCAAACATATCCACAACGCTTTGAAGAGCCCCTGTATCTAATCCTCACTAAAAGAAAAGAATGTCAGCTAGATTGAAGAATATGGTTACTCTTTACCACACTCACAGTATAAAAGAGCTCCGTCCGATGGGAAGCAGAAGTCAAATTAGAAGACTCTAATTAGTTTACATGTTAAGGCCTTTTATATAAACACTGTTTGTTTGACACAACCCACATCAAAGCATTTATCTGCTTCACCGATTATGTTCTTCAGCTGCCCCAAGATTTTTCTTTTCTTTTTTTTTTAACGATTATTTATTTATTTGAGAGAGAGAGAGAGAACATGAGCAGGGGAGAGGGGTGGACCGACCCCCCCACCACCACCACCACCACCGAGCAGGGAGCCAAATGCAGGGCTCAACCCCCGGACCCTGAGATCATGACCTGAGCCAAAGGCAGACACTTAATTGCCTGAGCCACCCAGACACACCCTGCCCTAAGAGTTCTATGTTGAGGAAGCTCTTGCTGAGCTTGCCAAAGCTGGATCTAACCTAGGAAGAGGCCAGGAACAGAAATGTACAATGGAATCAAGGTTGGTGTCTACAAGTCAGAGTGAGGTGCCTTGGCAGGAAGGCCCGTGAGGCACAGCTCCCATGTTACGGGACTCTGCGCACGTCTCAGATCACATCTGTTTCATCCAATATGAGATTCCTGCCCGGGATCCAAAACACAAGGAAAAGTTTAAATTGTTTTGATTGGCCTAACTGTAGCCTGCTAATATACACAAGGTCTTCCAGGACGATATCACTCCCATATTTTCCATCTTTTCCTCCTTCTTACCCCAATTCAACAGCACAGAGCCTGATGGGAAACCAGATCAAAACACACTTAGGGACGCCAAGCACAGGAACCTCTGGAGACACCAGGCATAGACTTCTCTTTCAATCTGTTGCTGTTGGTGAGAAAATGTTTCAGTCCATTGGAACCATCTGAGTTTGAAACCATCTTATAAACGTAGTCTGCTTTTGGTTTTTTAAAGGTTTTACTCAAAAGAAACGAGCTCCCGAAAGTCACCACAACCTCTTAAGCTTCATCAGTAGCCAAGAGAAAAATGTCCTTTCTGGAGGGCCCAGGACACACAGGAGCCAGACAGGGGACTTCATAGCTCTCCAGTATCTCCTCTTGGTAACATTCTGGAAAGTCCTTTCATGGTTTTCCAGATGTCTTCCTAGATCATTATATCTCTTCAGATATATCCTTGGAAAGATCTGTTCTAAAACAATCCACTGTTTTGCTCTACAAGATTTTTTTTACTCAAATCTCTGAATTTAGTGACTTTTCCCACAGTATCAGCTCTTAAAGACAGATTTTTTCCTGGCTTATTGCTTTAAGATGTCAAGATGTATTCTGCTTTTCTAATCTTGACTTAGGACTTCCTTCACATAGTCCCTCACTGTTACAATAACCAGATGTTTCTGCCTCTTTCCAGAAGACAGCAGCAGTGAGCCTTTAGCCTAACACTAACCCTAACCCCAGGTCATCCATTCAGATATGCACCTTATTTCTTCCCGATGGTTCCAGACATATCTTCTCTTTGTTTTTTAAAAATCTCAGAGTTAAAACACACACATACCCACACAATGTCAAATCCTCTGCCAAGAATGAATTAGTGTGGTTTTCTCTTTGGATTAATCTGTAATGACCTAAAGATGTATCATATCTGGACTCTCAGAGGTCTGCTAAGTATTAACCACAATGATGTGAAATGTTAGAAAACTGGGTCAGTCCGTACCTCCATTATTAATCCAGTCTGCTATCACTTCTTGGTGAGATTCTATTAACACATTCTGAAACTGTCACTGACCCACTTGAGAAACTAATGGAATTTAGAAGCTCCCTCTCTAGATATATTCCAAAACAAAATGGTGGCTATAATTGCCTTTCTAGAACATGAGTCCGCAAACCGCAGCCCGTGGACTAGCTTGGGACCACTGCCTATTTTTCTAGGCAAAGTTTTCTTGGAACACAGCCCTGCTTATTCATTTCCCTATTATCGATAGCTGTTTCCATGCTACAGTGTAAAGTTGAATATTTTTGACAGAAACCCATAGAGCCTGAAATGTTTATTTCTGGTTGTGTACAGAAAGTTTGTCCACCTCAGCTTTTAAACCAATGACTTTGAAGACAATGCATGTAAATCCTACCTGTGTGGTGTTGCAAAGTTACTTATCTAGATTATCATTTTCCTCAGTTAAAATGACAGAGTTACATGCAAAAGTGCCTGTTACAGTGCCTGAGATTCAGTAGGAAATTAATATATGTCCCCTTCTTCTACTGACCAACCACCTCCCAGTCCTTGAGTTCCTGGTTCAAATGTCTCCTCCTCGCTGTGGTATTCTCCTTCAGAGTTGAAAGCTCCCTCCTCTTAGCACCGTAAGTTATTTTAACACCAAATATCCCATATTCTCATTACTCACTTGCCTTTCCTCCCATTCTAGAATGTGAATCGTCGTATCTTATTTACCTTTGTTTCTCCGGGGCCTGGCACACAGCAAAATCCTAGCAAAGATTTTTTTTTTAAACAGTGGGTAACGGAATAGCAAATCAACACTAGAAATAGTCTTAATTCTAAAAGATGCCATGCAAAGATCATTAATGATATCATTAGTAAATAATACCATACTCTGGGGCACCTGGGTGGCTTAGTTGTCAAGTGTCTGCCTTCTGCTCATGTCATGATTCCAGGATCCTGGGATCGAGCCCCACATTGGGCTCCCTGGTCCTCAGGAAGCCTGCTTCTCCCTCTCTCATTCCCCCTACTTGTGTTCTCTCTCTTGCTTTGTGTCTCTGTCAAATAAATTTAAAAAAAAAAATCTTTTTAAAAAATAATAATAATAACACCAAATTCTCCAAACTGAGTTTCATAAATAATGAGCACATTTTGGGGGAGGCATCAACTTAAGGTCACAACATGCTACATATTACAGCAGTTTTACCGAATATGTAACAATTAACACTCCAACCATGTGTAGGTACAAAGAAGTCCTAGAAGCCAAGAAAGAAATAATGAATCTTGCTTAAATCCAACAACTTAAAAATATATATTGCTACTCAAGCATCTCATTTGTTTTTTAAGATTTTATTTATTTGAGAAAGAGAGTGCACAAGTAGTGGGGAGGGGCACAGGGAGAAGGAGAAGCAGGCTCCCCACTGAGCAGGGAGCCTGACTTGGGGCTCAATTCCAGGACCTGGAGATCATGACCTGAGCTGAAGGCAGACACTGAACCCACTGAGCCACCCAGGCGCCCCTCCAGCCTCTCATCTTTAAATGGCAATGTAAAGTATGATTTTCTTTGTCTATAACAAGAGCTTGAATTTAGATTTCTAATATTAGTAACATACTTTAGCATAAAATGATGTCTTTGAAAAGATAGTCATTTTGGTTTTTCGTGGATTTAGTTAAAAAAATCCATTCATTTGAAGATTTATGAGTCAGGCCCTGAATTAGGCAGTGAAGATAGAACAGGAAAGAACTAAAGTTTTGGCCCTCACTCCAATAATACAAATGAGCTTAAAGAGATCTTAGAATTTTGACAAGATTCTTCTTTGAGTTACTTATATTCCATTAGTTTTCCATTATATTATATTCCATAAATAACTAAAAGGGTTTCCAAAACACAGATAGGTTTCCATATTGGATGGTTTCTTGGTGTGGCTACAACAGATTACTACTTATCTGGTGACTTGAGACAACACAAATTTATTACCTTATAGTTCTAGAGGTTAGAAACCTAAAGTGGGTCTCAGTCAGCTAAAATCAAGGCGTTGGCAGGCCCGTATTCCTCTGGGGGCTCTATGGACAGAATCCATTTCTTTGCTCACCTGCATTCTTTGGCTTGTGGCCCCTTCCTCCATCTTTAAAGCAGCAAAGACACTGCAGAATTTATCACATGACATTACTCTGACACTGATTCTCCTGCCTTCCTCCTTCACTTCAGAGGACCCTGTGATTACATCGGACCCACCCCGATCGCCACAACATCGGTTGACCAGCAGCCTAATTCCTATTTGCGATGTCACCTAACACCGTAACGGTTTCCAGGGATTAGGACATGATTATTTAGGGAGCCGTGAGATTCTTCCCACCACACGCTGCTTTGTAGCAATCAGGTCAACGAAGCCAGCTCACCTGTAGGACCCCGTATGAAACCTGGAGCACCATCACTCCTAGACACCGGTCCTCCCACCTGCTGGAATGCGGCTTCTCCCAGCACCTCCCAGAAGCACACGGCCTCTGTCCTTCCACATGAGCCACTGTACAAAGTTGTCATTCCCACTCATCAAACTAGGTTCCAACCACCCTCTCAATTGTTTTAATAATAAAGCTAATGAGCTTTCTCTGGTCTGCCTCGCGCCCCCCCAAATGGAGAGAAAGCCATGCCCTGTCTTCCATCCCTCTATTCTAGTGAGGGATAAAACCCCCCTTTGCCCACATGTTACATACACTAAGATTTAAGTACAGTAAAGACGTGTTCATCTATGTCCTGTTGCTGTGTTACTTCTGTTACCTCAACATACATGCATTCGTTCACTGTTTTTAAAGTCCAAAGAACAATGGGGGCGCCTGGGTGGCTTAGTCAGTTAAGCCTCTGCCTTCGGCTCAGGTCATGATCCCAGGGTCCTGGGATCGAGCACCGCATTGGGCTCCCTGCTCCGTGGGGAGCCTGCTTCTCCTTCTCCCTCTGCCTGCTGCTCCCCCTGCTTGTGCTCACTCTCTCTCTCTGTGTCAAATATATATTTTAAAAAATAAAGTTTAAAGTTCAAAGGACAGAGGGGTGTGTGCGTGTGGATGTATGCGTCCATGTGCATATCAGAAACCCCTTGAGAGCAAAGACTGTCTCACCTGCTAAACACAAATGCTTAGTAGACACTCATCAGCTAAGCAAAGACTGAGCCGTCTTTGACCGTGACAGTAAAACAACAGACATGTTCCTGGCATCCTGTAGAGATTTCCTGTAGAGATTTCCTGTCATAGAAGGTAAGTGGAAAGAACTGGGTGGTGTGGCTGGCTCAAGCGGGGCAAGGGAGGTCATTCTGGACCCTGAGATGTCACCTTAGGGGGCCACAGCAGCTGGCTCTTCGGATTCCGAGCTGCCTTCTGGCTGGGGACAGTCAGAGACAGCTCTTCTGTTTTTGACAACAGCATCTGGCCACACAGGGGGCTCCGTTCCAACTGGCATCCACCTAGGACGGAGTGCCCATTTGGCTGTATGGAGCAGATTTTCCAACTCTGTGTTTTCCTATCGGCACACGGTTGTGACCTTCGGGTATTGGAAGCGTCTACTGAGAATCAGATCGAGCCACTTGCACAGGAGTTCATCCCAGGTCATCGGAACCTGTTTGTCCACTAGGCTAGAGATCGCTTACCTTAAGAATACTTCAGAGCAAAGGGTTATATAATACTTGATCAATGGGGTGTTTAACAATTGCTATTTAACTGTGATCATTTTAACAATGTCAGAGCTAACCAATGTGAACTTGAGAGACTGAACTGTACTGACCCTCTATGTGTCTCAGACACCCAGCGTCCTGTTCCACAAATTCTCCTTCTCCCTTTCGCCTCTCAGCTCAGCTGCCACCCTGAGGACATAGATGTCAAAAAATGTGTTCACTTTCCAGCCCCTCGGCACTCTTCTAGGCACAAGAAGTGAAAACTACCATAAGATGTCCATTTCTCTTGCTCCTTTTCCCTGCCACGCACCACAAAATCCCCAAACCAAAGAAAAGAAAATTCTATCAGGGGAACCAGGCTTGCTCAGCCCCATATACCAAGCAACACCTGGGACACAGTTTCATTAGGAATTTATGGTCAACTGCCCAGATTCCATGAAGACAGAGGGAAAAGAATGGCGCTTCCCATTCCAACAACATTCCTGTTGTTACCTGTGCCCTCGGGTGAAATCCGCCAGAAACTCAGTCATGCCGGCTGCCCGCACCCACCTTCATTTCTTAATGCTCTACCTTCAATCTGGAGAAGCCCCAAATGCACAACAAGAAGACACCCCAGAGATCATCCCGCCTGGACCCCTCAGTCTATGGGAGAAGACATGCTTCTGAGAAACAGGTTAACGCCCCGGAAAGGCTTTATTTAGTCGTCCTTATGGGACAGATGCCCCATCAGAAGCCACAGCCTGCCCCGTATGGAAGACCATAGGTCTGGGATCTTGCTGGAGACCCGCATTTGTGCATGACAGTCCATGGCGAAGGGAAGCTAGAGTAGTTCTGGGCAGCACAATGTAGCACACTAACCCAGAGTATAGACAACGAGCTTTTGTCAAAACAGAAATAATTAAATGTAGTAGAAGCCTCAAGAGCTTGGTGAATGTCGAAACCCCAGTGCCCTCTTTGCCCTCCTTTGTTTCTCCTGCGGTTCTCCTCCATCTTGGGACGAAGGGACCGTGAGTTGACTGAGGCTGAATGAGGGCTATCTCCTGCCTGTGGTTTTCTTGCAGCGGCCCCCGCGTGAAATCAGAAACCCTGGGTTTACAGCTGTTTGTAGGCAATGGAGGGATTCTCTTGCTGGGCTGACTTTTACGGGATTCTCAAACATAACGGTGAATACATATCCTCGTTGAGCATAGGACCGGCTATTAAGGCCGCTGAAGCCATGCTTTAAGAAAGTGTGGTGACCACAATCTATGTGCTCTGTTCCTCTCTGCATTCCTAAAAACGATGGGACTTTTTCACTAAATATTTTGTTAGAAAAACAATAACCTCAAATAAGAAGCGTTGAGTATAGGTGGGAAGGTCTAAGGACGTGTGAAGAGAAAGCCAGACATTTTCTAGACAACTGTGTGTTGGGTGCAGTGCTCCAGGCCAGGGGTCCAGACCCATTAGTCTAGAAGTCTGCTACCTGAGGAGAGACCAGCTTCTAAAATACACAGTCTAACACACACTGGAACATGGGTTTTGTCCAGTGGGGCCCAGAAGCCCTCTCCCACTCTAGCAAGTGCACCTGACCCAGCTGGCTTCTTGGAGGAGGCACCTGAAGGACCCCTTCAGTGACCAGTCAGGGTTATACCATTGGAAAGGAAGGGGAAATGCATCCCAGGTAGCAGGAACAGCATTTAAGAAGCCACAAGGTTAAATTGAGCCTGGGATTTCCAGAAGGCTGAGAGTAATTAGGCATCACTAGAACATGGTACAATGGGGCGGGAGATGGAAGCCTGCATCCCGAGGCCCTCTATCCCAGGCTGGGACTCTAGACGTTAGCCCTGAGGTTACAGCCAAAGATTTGAGCTCTATCAAATACCCCAGGCCTTTCAGAAGGGTGACACATTTCCAGATCAAGAACAGCAAGGCAAGGAAGAGAGGTTAGAGGCCCCTGACTGGGCTGGCATGCCAAGACATCACCTGCCGATTCCCTCACCGGAGCTGTCACAGGGCAGGAGGCAGGGCTGAGAGGGGTGCAGAGGACCACGGGGCCGGAAGCAGGTGGTGGTAAAACCAGAAAGGGGATGGCACGGGAAGAATGGAACTGGTGGAATCCGCCAGCATGGCTGCAAGAGGACAGGCTGTGGGGCCGGGGGTAGGGGGACTTCAGGCACGTGCAGGAAGGCAGGGAAGACAGTTGGCAGCAAGTGTGTGACACAGAATGACAGCTTCCTAAGCACTTAGTGATGGGGAGACTCTAGCTGCCTCAGCACAAAGACTGACAGGCAAAAGCAGGACAATTTCTAAAGTCAGAATGGTGTCCATGCATGCTTACGTGAGAGAGAGAAAGAGAAAGACAGATAGACAGAAAAGAAGATAGGGAGCATAAGTCCACAGTTTCATTAAATGAATACCTCAAAATTGTCTCAAAATCATTCATCAGCTGACCAAAAGGTTAACTACAATTGTGCTTCAAAGTTAAAATCCTTGTACCTAAAATTTCCTTTCTGGATCATTTCCCTCAGCATCATGGTTCTGGAAAAGTCTGCCTACCTCCTTCTTCCCTAGGATCACCTTGGGAGGGGAAAGCCACAAAACCAAAACTTACCCTCAGGGCACCTACTCAAGGATATTATTAGATCACTGGAATTGGATTTGACTCTCCCCTCAGCCAGACTCTGTGGCTGCTATAAATCAAATTGGACGCTTTGCAATAAAGCTTCTCTTCTCTGTGCTCCTTTGAGTTCATCCGTTTATTTCAAAAGAGGCAGGCTCCCTAGGCCAGACGTTCTGCCTCCACATGACTTACCGCACACTTCCTCTCAGACTTGACCAGAGGGGAAGACTCTGGTGACAACCAGCACACACCCTTCCTGCTGTCCCCCCACACCCACCCCCACCCCACAGCCTATCAGAGATGTTTCCTGGGAGGGGCAGGTGAACCCAGCAAGTAAAAAACTCTTGCCATGGACATGAACGATGGTCTTGACTTTTGCATTTCTTCCGTGTTTATTTGGAAAGAATCTCTGAATCTTTAAGTAGATAGCTTAACCTGTGGTCCTCGCTAGCGACCATACAACACACCCTGTCTCAACTTCCAAGAGAGAGGACCAAGAGTGGGGTATGACAGCCCACAAACCACTAGTCAGGGAACACAACCGCTACGTCAGTACACCAGAGACTAGTCCTATCACCAAGGAACTTCTGCTTCGGTCAGGGAGATGCATTTATCATATTATTAAGTCAACGTTTATGGAACACCTACTGTGTACTAGGCACTGTTCTAGGCTCTTGGCAGTAAGTAGCCAATGAAACAAAAATAAATCCTTTGCCTCATGGAGCCAACATTCCAGTGCTAAGTGAGGACACAACTTTTCAACACATAATTAATAAAAGGAACTAAACCAGTGGCCTAAGGTAGGGACAACGTGATGCTGCCTTTAGAAAGAGGGAGGAGGAAATGTTTCTTGCTGGAGTAAGGGAGGTTCCAAGAGGAAACAGGAGCCTTAAAAACTTCATTAAAACTCAATATGCCTTTACAGGCTCAAGTATGTATTATTATCTCCAGGTATGGTCATGGGCCATTCAGATATTTTTCAAAGAAGGTCCCCACGTTGTGTTTTATCTCACGTTTGATGACTATTTCCACTTCTGTCCCCAAGGAATGGTGAGGAAGCCTGGCTATGGGAGGTAGACGCTAGGGCTTCAAGAGTGCCAGAGAATGTGGGGTCCAAAATTCCTGTTGAGATCCTCCTAACACTCGGGTTTATAATCAACTCATGGTTATCTTATCCCTCCCAACCTAGTAAAACACATACCGCCCACTTCAGACAGCTTTTTATCACACTGTCCCCCTGGGTCACTCCCAGTTATCAGGTGAAATCCCTGATTCACCTGCACTAAGACCTCCCCTGGGAGCCAAAGGCGGAGTGTTGTTTGCCTCGTCCGGCCCTCTCTGTCCAAGGCCCACTGCTCTGAAAGCACCCTGAGCACCTCACCACCGTGGAAAGCACAAAACCACAAAAACCTCCGCTCTCCAGAGCGCCCCTCAAGAGCAGGAGGGCTAAGAGTGAGCCGTTTAGGAAACAGGTTTGAGAATGAGAGTTTAAAGAAAGTTACCCCCTAAAGCATGACAAATGCACCCCAAATTCCAGGTGCTATAATCAAGCTGGATATCTTTGCTTAATTTTTTAAATGTGTGAAAAGAAAATAAGCAAAATAAACACTTCACTTCCTTTGGGACATCAACTGCAAGATTGTAGCATCAATCCCTTTGTG
Source organism: Enhydra lutris kenyoni (assembly GCF_002288905.1). NCBI lineage: Eukaryota > Metazoa > Chordata > Mammalia > Carnivora > Mustelidae > Enhydra > Enhydra lutris. The sequence continues at coordinate 13,119,109 of NW_019154126.1, read as the reverse complement.
GTTTGAATGAACCTAGAAAACCTTCTTCCCGGTTCAGCCAGGTTCCCCTTCCAAAATGTCCTTGTCAGACAGGTGTGCAGTTTCTACTGAAATATCTCCATTAGTGAAGATCTTCCTCAAGGCCAGCAACTTGTTCATTAGATAGTCAGGGGTTTCAACAATTCTCCAGATGTTTTCTCTCTACCTTTTCTTAGAGAGCAATGGGTGGGGCAGAGGGAGCGAATCTTAGGCAGGCTCACACCCAGTGCAGAGCCCGATGTGGGGCTTGATCTCACAACGCTGAGATCATGACCTGAGTGGAAAATAGCGTCAGATTATTAATCCAATTAGCCACCCAGGCGTCCCTCCAGATGTTTCTTTATATCCTCAGCCCATTGGCCCTAGGATTGATAGGACTCAAAAAGTACATCAGTATGAATTTAAACATGCCTCCTTTTCAACTGTAAATCCAATAATTGTGAGAAGATAGGATAAATAAAATGACACTTGGCAAGCAGGAATTGTGACTGTCCCTAAGACCAAAATATGGTGAATGGACTTTGGAAAGATAATCTGTAGGAAGACAGTAAATGAGAAAAGAGACTGAGAGAGAACGAGTCTCATCAGGGTGAGGCCATCATTTGTCATGGGGCTTCCAAGGAGCTAGGACCAGGAAAGGGACTAAGGCAGCTGATTATTATGTTTTATCCAATTTATTTGTGATTAAAAGCAGTCCCTGTACTTTAGCAAACATTTGTAACACATCTTGAAAATTCCAATGTTCTCTCTCTACACGTGGGGTTGTCGCACAGAATGGCCAAGGAACACACAGGCGGTCCAAGAAAAGGAGTAAATGCTTAGCTGGTTCACACATTCGTCTACAAGTATGCCCATCTGGAAAAGCAGATCCAAGAAGATTATGCTGAGTTTTGTTTTTTTTTTCTAATCACGTATCTAACTCAGTACAGTACCAGTTATTTTTTGCGTGTGAGAGAAAATATCCACAATTCTCAGTTTTTTGTTTGCTGCTTTTGCTGCTGACCTGCACACCAGTACTGCAAACACATTCTGAAATCATCAATAATGACCTTTTATTGTGGTACTCAAAACTCAAAAAGAATTCACCATTCCTTCTGGTCTCCAGTGAACTTACACTAAGGCTAGGGGGTGGGTAGTTTTAAAAATTATAGGATGCAATTTCCAAAACTGAGAAACATATACACATGAGAGATCGAATAAGCCAGTTTGCATTCATATTAACCTCTGAAAATACTGGACCACACCCTACTTTACCAATATCCCTCATTCCCATGTGACCTTGCACAAAAGAACTTGAAATTGACACACAGTTTCTATAATCCTCTAGGTTTTTTTTTACCTTGGTAATTTCAATCATGACCAAAATTGTCTTGATTGAACCTACTTTAAGCTGACTTAACTTAAAATATTTGCAAAGAGCTACTGCCAGCAACCAAGGTAACCCCAATTACAGCACACAGTTTCCTTTCTTGCCCAATAACCAGCTCAGTACTGTTGCAAAGTTACGTCACACAAGCATTGCAAACAGTTCACCCACATCTGCAGAGGAAGCGACAACATCCCCAGACCAAAGCAGATCTTTCCAGTGCCAATTATGCCTCCTTTATCTTGATAAGAAGGCAGCAAATCGAATTATAACAGACAAACAAGCTATTACCACCCAAGGATGCACTGAAAATTTCTAAGATCTTGTAAAATGAAAAGTGCTGTGATTTTTAATACTGTGGGATTAGCTAGTTCCATTTGTGGGTGCTTTACTGCTGTGAGCATATCTGCCCCTGGAGACTGTATCCCCTCCAGTGACAACTGGACAGCCCTGTTCTCTGGACCAGAAAGAGAGCAGCTTCAAGAAGCCAGAAATCACCAGCCTTCCCAGGTGATCCAACACTAGGTGTAGGGTGGGATGGCTGCCCCTGCCGCAGCCTGGAATCTGAAGATGCTATTCAGAACCCGGGTTTCTGTCTCTTCCACCTGCTTCCTTTATTTGATGCCAGACTCCCCAGGATCTCCGTTTGCCCTGCTTGGCAGCCGCAGAACACAATGCTTTCCCGGTGTTCCTCATTTCACAGACCCTGCTTCACTTAAGCCAGATGCTTTGCCTTAGTTTGTTTCTTCCTGTTTACAGCAGCAGCAAAGGGCCCTTAAGTACGGAAATGCACACAGAAGTGTGCTACACGTGAGAGAAGCCCTTTTTACTAGGCTACAGAGATGTCCATGGTGACATGGCCCCAAACACTCCCCCTCCCCCACCAAACTCTAGCCTCTGGAGATGCTCAATTGAGCCCAATGGTCAGGATATACCTAAGTATATTAATACATTTTTACTCCATGGACTATCAGGCAGCCATCAGAACAGGAAAACGTGAAAAAGAGAAATATTAAGATTACAATATATACATGAACACTGAGAAGAGAGAAAACTACTGAAAGGAACAGAATTTCACATTGTTGCTGATTACAGAGTTGCTGATCACAACTTTTCCCGAAGTATCCCGACATATGGATGTGGGCATGGAAATTCTGAAAGCAGAACATACATACGTATATAGTGCAAATAAACTGAAAGAAGATGATCACTGACTATTACATTCCAGGAGTCTATGGGAACAGTGGCAGAGCTCTTGCCAACCTGAAAACGCCTGACACCTTAGGGGTGCCTGGGTGGCTCAGTCGGTTAAGCAACTGACTCTTGATTTTGGCTCAGGTCATGTTCTCAGGGTCCTGGGATGGAGCCCCACACTGGGGACTCCAAGTTCAGCAGGGAGTCTGCTGGAGACCCTCTCTCTCCTTCTCCCTCTGCCCCTCCCCCAACTCAGGAGCACACACACTCTCTAAAATAAATAAATCTGGGAGAAAAAAAAAAAAACTGACACTTTAGAATCACATAATGTTGTCACTAGAAGGAAGCTTCATCCAACCTTCTGATTTTTACAGATTAGTAAATTCATAACAAAAGTAATTGAGTGACTTGTGCATTCATCGGCAGGACGGAGATGAGCCCAGGGACCCATGATTCACTCATGAATCTGTCCTCTTTTCTACCCAGCACATTGCAAGGGGCTCATGCAAATAAATCAGGGATCCTCCTTCTCTGAGTAGTCACCATCTAAATCCCTACGAGGTTATGAGCTCTTTTAGGGAAGCATGCTTTCCAAACACTAAAATACTTCCTAATAACCATTTCATGACTTGAGTCCCCACTCAGAATTCCATCCTTGTCCACAGCCAGTGTCTACACCTGGTCCTGCCTGTGAGTGAGCATCTTGTACCTGCCACCGAAGGACATTCGTCTGCTGCAAAGTTTGCAAATCTTGCCCCGCAAATCCAGAATTTCATGAGGTTAATCCAAATGACATCAGAGAACTTCTGCAGTAACACGTAAAACAATGCCAAGTGGCGACTGAACGTTCGATGAGGAAACAATCATTTCAGAGAAAAATTTTTAAGTTGCTGGTAAGATAGGAATTTTAATACAGAGGGAGTTTAATATTAAAGAATTAAAAGGCCCAAAGGAAAACGACTAAGACCTCAAGTATTTTTGTAAAACTAGCCATCTTGAAGATGTAAGTATCAAATGTGATTTAAAAGTACCACAATATACAGTCATACAATTCTGTCCAAGAATTTACTCCTCTCAAAACACTCAATATTTGAGTTTTGCATTGTTCATTCTAAGAGATAGCCGTGGTCAAAATGATAATCTAAATTTTGTTAAATATAAACTGAAATAAATCTATTTTCATATTTTTCAGGGGTTTTGTTTTTGTAAAATAAAATTCCAAAGCTTCTTTTCATTAAATTATGAAATATTGATCCCCACTTAACTGGATTCACTTTAAATGGTCTTTTTCTGGTTCTAATTATCCTTGGATAACAAGAACCTGCTGTAGATCTTCAGAAAGAATTTCTTAAATATAAATCGGTAATGTGAAGGGTATTAATATCATTTCAAGCCAAGCGTTACATTTTAGAAGCAAGAAGTTCAGATCCAGAATATGAAATACTAGGGGTCACTGTGTTTTTAATTTGCCCCCTCTCATCAAAAATAAAGTATTTCATATCTTATTTTATACAAAATAAAAACAAAAGTTACAAAATCACCAATGAGTGATGACTACATCCATCACAATTCTCCTAAAATGTGTGAAAATACAACGATGTATTTACCATCCTGAATTAATAATTAAGTTTCTAGTTTTACATCTTATTTTACTTGAACAAAACCATGGAAAAATCTTCATAAGTTTCTTAATAGCAGCTGATTTGCATATTGTGATTAGTTCTATCACTTGCAATTATCTGTAGGGCTGCATAATTTGTGGTCCGAACTTCACCCGAGAACAATCAAGTTTGCTGAGTTTTCCTATGTTCAAAATATTTATTACATGAAAATAGTTAATATTCAGGGCTGTCTAACAGTCACTTAGATAATGAAAGCTATTCTAGTCTCATAAAAACACAAGGCTTTATTTTAGAAGCATCAATTATTCAGTGGAACATTTTCTTCTAGAAGAATAAGAAAAGTAAGAGAATATTTCTCCCATTAAATAAAATTGCAACATTCTTTAACAGAAAAGTATTTTTTTCTTTTACTTTTTAAATCTGTAACAATAGTACAATCTAAATAATCGATGAGGAACGACTTAAAATACGTGCAATGATAAGTTCAAAGTTCACTTACTAGAGACTTTCCAGCTTCTGTGACCAAAACAATAAACAATTTATGATTCCGTTTGTTTACTAATCTTGTCTCAAAGGTCAAGACCAAGATTATCAACTCCTCAAATGTGCTTATCTCTCAAATGAGCACAAATGAACAGCTCAGATTAAGATTGCAACTAAAGTTCCTTCCGGGAAGAACAACAAAGTCCCAGCTCCCAATGCCACCGAGGCTGAAGAGGGAAGCTGTGGAAAGCCTGCCACGCTCTACTGGAGACACAGGAATTATGTCACGACTGTGATCTAAGAATGTGAAGCATAAGCTCAAAATCACCTCTAATATTGAGACTCCCATGTCACACATCAGATGAACCTTCGGCAGGGGTTCCCTGCCAGGAATGGAGGGAGCGAGCAGTGGGCAGTGTGTTGGCCAATGTACAACTGGAAATTCAAGGGCCAGAGGAGTCCTTGTTCTAGTTCCCTCAGGCATGTTACTATCAACGTTTGGGAAGAACTTCAGTTGTTCTATGGGTCTAATGGGGGGTAGGGGGAGGGCAGCTTGTGCAGGGGTCGGGGGTGGGGGTGGCTGGTGCAGGGGGCGCTTGATCAAATCACAGGAAACAAGAAACCAGGAATTTGGCTCCTTAATTTTGCCAGCTCACTTGGAGCCAGATGTTCATCGACATGAAGGCTGCCTTTAAAAGGAAGTATATTATTAGACTTACCATCAGCCCTAAGAGATGATGTGATTACAATGAGAAAAAACCAGACTCGCTCTCTCCTGCTCTGCTGGGCAGTGTTCCAAGACACAAGGGAGACAGAGCCTTCCCGGCCATGGTAGCAGGTGGGCTCAGGAATCTACCAGACATCCTCAGCCGCTTCCCAAGCAGGACAAGTCACTCACCTCTCCAAACCGCTTTATTCTTTTGTAAAAAGGGTATAGGAACAAACTCATACACTTCTTACAGCATTAAGCATCAAGCATGCAGCACAGCACTTGTCAGAAACAAAACATCCAGATGGTTAGTTACCATATTTTCCTGCTACGTACAGAGTACAATAACTTTCTACTTTTGCTGAAATTTCAGGGAAGCTGCATTAGATGTTTTCCCTAATTACAGCTGATCTTTTCCACCTAGAACTGTGATGAGGAATTCTTTGTTTTTCTGTGAAAATATAGAAAACATAATACTTCAGAATGTAGCATTCCAAAGTCCTTTTTCCTAACAGTTATCCAGAATAGATATGACCCATCAGGTTTGGGTTTAATGATTACTAACACTGACATAGTCCCAGGCACCTGAAGTGTTTTCTGTATGTTAATGCATTTAAAATTTGTAATAACCTTCTGAGGTAGAAGATGTCCTTATCCGCATTTTACACATCAGGAAACTGAAACACAGAGCCGTTTAGCAACTTGTATAGGCATCAGAAACAAGCCGGGATTCAGGTAAGGCAGGGAGGCTCCAGAGCCCACATGGGACCTCTGTTTTCTATATTTATTTGGGAGATGGGGAGAGGAAATGCAGAGAGGGTAGAAGAAGGGGGGGAAAAAAAACCTTCTAGGAGTCTGCCGGCCCACACATACATACACTTGGAATTAAATTTCAGTTGTGAACACATCAACAAGTCCATTCTCACTGGCTGGTTCTTCAAATAAAAATGTTCAATTTCTTATTAAAAGGGCAGTCTTTTTCTAGAGCTACTTGGAGAAGTAGGGGACAAGAGGAGCCTGGGCACCAAACAAGAATGGCATCGTCATGCAGTAGCGAAGTAAGAGGAGACCAGGCAGAGCTGTCTTTGGAGAGAAGGGTGGTCTAGACCTTACTGCAGTCTAGACCCTGTGAATTCCAGACTTAGCGCCCTCTGTAGGAACCATCCCCAAAGTATTCTTCTTCAATACATCTTCACTCGTGAGGAAAGCCAGAAGAGCAGGGGCGGCTATGGAAGCACAAACGGAGATACATGCACTTGGGCTGCACAAGTTCATTACCAACATTCATCAAACCTTCATTCATCATTCCATACTATGCCCTTTTCACAGGCAAGTCTAAGACACAGAGTGCTTTGCCCCAAGCCACATAATTATATAATTGAATTTATTATATAATTGAAATTCTAGTTTCTAGATGTTATGATAGGTTAAGGAGTCCAGCGAGGTCCCTGAAAGACATCCATCTCCCCTGTTGCGTAGAGAGACCCTTGAGAGTTGTGATGGGTGACCACTGCACCCAGACAAGAAGACGCATACCTGTGTACACAAGGATGGGAATAACAAATATTAATGTATTTACTGTTGTGGTTATGTTGCAGCTGTTTTAGAAGTGGTTCCCAAAACATAATTTTTTAAATTTTTTTTTTAAGATTTTATTTATTCATGAAAGAAAGAGCATGTGTGCAAGAGAGACAAGCAGGGGGAGGAGCAGGGGAAGGGGCATAGGGGGAAGCAGTCTCCCCAGAGAGCAGGGAGCCAGATGACTGATGCAGGGCTGGATCTCAGGACCCCGAGATCACAACCTGAGCTGAAGGTAGACGCTTAACCTGGGAGACACCCAGGCGCCCCCCACAAAACACAATTTAATGCTCTCTTCCTATAACCCAAAGAGAAAAGGAAAACTGAAGAAGAATTTGGAATTTGTGGAAAACCCGGATGTGAGAAATTGACATGCTAACCAATTTGTAACTTGGGAAGGTGAATAATCTTGATGTCTCCCACGAAAAAACCCTGCGGCCTCAATCACATTACTTCAAAAAGGGGGTTTTGAAGGAAAATAAATCCCATATTTTGTATTAAAAAAAAAAGTCTAGGTGGCTAGATGTAAACAGTGGGAAGCTCATTCATCCAAACAAATTAAAAATTGCTTAAAGTTTTCTTTAAGCTCTGTTTCAGAATCAAGAAATGGCTTAAGGGGCAACAAGGTGGTAAAACTCCATATAATGTGGCCGCACCTGTTCAAGCAAAGAAGAGACAGGCCGGCTGGGAAAGCGCTCTCATCAAATGACACCGTACAACTCTGTATTTTAATGTGCCGGAAAGACAAATTTGAACAACTGGTCGACAGGCTGGATTTAACTCGGCCCTTTCTCTTTGTCTGATAGCTGAATAAAAGAATGGATTTTAATAATTGAACCACTGCTGTTCAGTCACTATATTTTTCATGATAGCTCAGGACATGCCGAGGCCAAACTGACAGAGATTTTTTTCAGCAAGATTTGCTAAATTTTTTAGAGAGTGGTACTGGGGGGTCAGGGGAGACACTGGATGTGAAGTGTCCACTCTTTGGACATCTCCAGGCAGGACGGTGGGAGGCGGCTCAGGTCCAGGCCCCAGCTCACCTGAGGGTCCCTGCAGGCCACATCATGAGGGCACTACGGGCTGGTGAAAATGGTAAGTTCTGGGAAAAACAAAGCAAACCTGGTTTGGATTCTAAACCCTCCCTTTAGACAAATTTGTGAGGAACTGGAAAATGATTTTCAAGGCTTAATCAACACCACTGGGCTCTGGCTTACCAAGGGAAGATGAAGGAAGGAAAGGAGGTTTCCAAACTCATGTTGGAATTTGCTATTTTCTTTCAAAAAGAAGAAAGATGATGCAACAAAGAGTAAAAATATAGATGAAGTAAATGAATTCACCTAAAATAAAGAGGAGGGGGCGCCTCGGTGGCTCAGTTGTTAAGCATCTGCCTTTAGCTCCGGTCATGATCCCAGGGTCCTGGGATGGAGCCCCAGGTCTGGCTCCTTGCTCAGCAGGGGGCCTGCTTCTCCCTCTCCCACTCTCCCTACTTGTGTTCTCTCGCTGTGTCTCTGTCAAATAAATAAATAAAATCTTTAAAAATAAAATAAAACAGGGGCTCCAAAGGCAGGCTTCTTCAGCAGATATTTGGCCAAGACAGATCTGTTCAGTGCCTAAGACAAAGCTGTTGAGATAAAAGAGGGAGCTTGAGAGTGAGATGAAGACAGTGCTCGTGAGAATGCTGAGATTCTAGCTTTGTTCATGTGTGATGGAAATTCAAGATAAAACCAAGATCATCACCAGCCAGTTGTTCACTGAGAAAGTCCTTTGATGAGTATTTCCCCGAAAACACTCTAAGCTACCACGCAATCCCAGGGTCACCCTCTCACCAAGAAGACACACTTACAAAATCTTTCCACCATCAAGAGCCTGAAAATGTCACAGGAAGAATTCTGGGCTTCCCCCTCTCTCTTGGTGAATCCCCTCCCACAGCTTAGGAAGTAGTGAAGCAAGTCATTTCCTCTCCATTATTTGTGTGGGGCGCTGACTGCTCACCCCTGCCCCCACAACCCCAGCATAAGTTCATTCTTCTTGGCCACTAGGTACTTGAATAAAACCAAGTTTGAGAAGTGCTGAGTTTAACCCATAACCTCAAGGTGCATTTGACTACCACCAAGAGGAGGAAGAAGACAAGCAGGGGACACTGTTGGTACCACTACTTCATGTTGTACTTACTATAGGCTGGCCTCGGCCTGAACATAAGGCCCCTCCCCCAACAACAGAAGGCCCATCAGCATGGCCCACCCTTTCTCCGGAAGAAGAGGCCCAGCATGGTGCCCACTCCCCTGTCCACAGCACTGAGCACGTGACCCAGGCCAAAGGAATGCCTAAGACCTGATTTAGCAACAATAGGAAAAAGAGGGTCCCCTTCTGACTGGGTCCACGCTGTAAGGGCTGCTGTAGCCATCTTTCAGACCCAAAAGAAAATGAGGCCAATATACAGAGCACACTCAAGTCCCCACAGAAGCCAACTTTCCCCTTGGATTCCCTACTATGTAAGTCAACAAATCCCATGTTTGGCTCAAACTACTTTGAGTTGGGGGGCTGGGGGGAGATGAGCAAGCCCCAATTTTCTTCAAGAAAACTGTTGCTTTTTTTTAAAACAGGAGTAAGAAAAACTTTACATCTAATAATATACTCAGATACCATAATATACTCCAGTAAAAAAAGATTCCTCTTTGGACAGGAATTGGTCACAAATATAATCATAAAACGGCCACTTATGTTTTGCAGAAAACTATTCTAACTTGATACTTAAAATCTTATCAGTAAATGGTTTAATTATAAGGTTCCAAGGTATCCTTTAATATACTGTAATGCTTCAATGCCTCTGAAGGATCACATCGAATACTTATTAAAGAATTACATCCTGTCAGACAGGACATGGTAGCATTAAAAAAATAATAATGATAACCACCAAAAATGTTTCACAGCAATCTGTTCCCAGGCTTAAGCCTCATAAAGACTTGTAGAAAGGACAGAGGTGGTCCAACTCTGAATAAATGTTCCATCAGAATAAGAAAAGCTACTTAAAGGATAAACTCCACACCCAACAGCACAACCAAAGGTCCAAATGAAGCATTTACGTGTCCCTGGGGGGATGGACGCCAAAACCCTCTCTGGAGACCAGCCACCGGGATGCTGACTTCCCTGCTGGCTTCTGCACTGAGCTAAGCTCTGCCCGGGTCCAACAAGCAGTGCCCCCCCCAACCCCGCCCCGCCACTGCAGGCAGGGGTCTTCTGCACCGGCTCGCCAGGCCATTCGTGCAGCCATAGCCAGAACCAGCAAGTTAGCTCAGGCCACACAGCTGAGGTTCATCAGCTGTGGAGGGAATGATCAATGAGGTTATGCCATTTCATAAATATGGCAACCCGGACAAAACGTATTGTGGAGACAGAGAAAATACATCCTTAAACCAACAAAGCTCACAGACCTTTGATCTCTCCTGACTTTCAAACCTACTGTCTGAGGCTAATCTGCTCCCCCCATCGCCTCACCTCCTCATGGAGCTGCCTCTGGGCTGCTCCACTTCCTGGTACAAACCCCCCACCTTCCGCCTCACCACTTGACGCCTTCCTTTTTGCAAATCTGCCTCCTAGGGTGGGCCTCAAATTCTAGAAGAACAGGAATGGAACCTTACTGGCCTCAATTCCCGGCGGGATTCTAATGGAACTTGACAGTTTGCCGAACAAATAAATATTCGTTCAATGGATAAATCATATTTCCTGTCACTTCGTTGTAAAAACAAACAAAAGGAAGAAAACGATTAAAAAAAAAATCCTTGCCTACTAGGATCTCAAGAAAGACATTCTAAAAATGTGAGGGAGCCTAATGTAGGCTGAGGGGCAATATGAAATAATCTAGGCATTCGTTCTTGATACAAGAGAAAGAGAGAGCTTAGTTTTTGATAGAAGAAAAACAGTTCTAACTTTAACCCATCCTGATTCTCCCCCCATCTTCATGGTTTTTCGTCGGCATTTTTAAAACTGCCCTGGGTTCAGTTATTGGAGGTTCCCTCCTAACACTGGATTTGAAGGTAACTCAGGTAACTCGGGTCAGTTCGGGGTCAAATACCAGAGAGGGAGCCTGTCTGCTCTTCCTCTCCACAGGCTGGCCTCGCTGAGAGGGAGCTGTCGCCCTCCGGCCATCTCTGCCACCTGTTGTCAGAAACCCGCCTCTTGAAAATCACATCTTCAAGCCCAAACGCATTCCTTTTCTCCACTCATGTGCTGTTCATTCATGACAAGTGAAGCGGGGAACGAGCAGGAGGACAGAACACAGGCCCCTCTGTCAGCCAGTCCTCCACTCGCACTCCAGCAGCCCCTGGGGCTCTGGGCTCAGAACAAAGACCCCAGCTCGGGGCCTGTGGGGGCAGACACATGGGCCCGGCAGCCAGGCAGGCAACTTCTGCTAAGTCAGTGGTCTCCAACTGGTGAGGAAGCACAGTGGGAAAACCCTGCAACGCTGGCTTTCTCGTCCCACCCGGATTCCCCAGTACCCCAGGAAATCCAGAAAAGGCAGAGCACCCCTGCCCCACCCAAGGGAACCCTCAGGCATGTTCAAGTACTGTGTATTTACTGCTGTTTCCTGAATGTTTGTGTCACCCCACATCCACGTGTTGCAGCCTAATCCCCAGTGTGACCGTATTCAGAGGTGGGGCCTGTAGAGGAAATTCATTCATAAGGGTAGAACCCTCATGAATGGGCTTCGTTCCCTTAAAAAAAGAGACCCCAGAGAGCTCCTTCCCCACTTGTGCCAGATGAGGGCACAGCAGCAAGACAACCGCTTAGGACCAGGAGGAAGTGGGCCGGCGCCTGGATCTGGGACTTCCAGCCTCCAGAACTGCAGGAAATCGAGGTTTGTTATTTAAACCTGCATAGTCGCTAGGATCACGTTAGGAGCCACCAGAACAGACTAAGACGTTTGTCACCCTTGAAAGCATGCTGGTGTATCCTTCCCAGCTTAGCATCCCCAAAATCCCAACCACTCTTCCAAGGCCAAACTTGAGATTCCCCATGAGGTTTCTAAGGAGCCGACACTAGTCCCTCCATGCACAGCATTTCCCGTGTGTGTGTTCACGTCGCAACAGAGCACACGCTGGACGAGTAACGTGAACAGATTGTCCTATGATACTTTTGAAGCGCTCACCCCATGTCTCTCTCAATAGCAGAGATTCCATTTTCTCACATCCTCTTTTTTTTTTTTTAATCTCCCAAAGCATCTGACATAGGTCCTCATGTAGCAGGTTCTCCATTATCCGTCCACCAAATTCCTTTTCAAGTTTAATTGCTCAGGTTATTGCTCATTTCCCTCCATTGTCCCCTTCATCACGGCCAAGACAGTCATATACTGGCAAAACTGAAAAGTGAACTACTGATTACTTTTACTTGAGGGACTGTGGGAAGGATGATCCTCGAACACAAGATCTTCAAATGAGAAAGCCAGGAGAAGGTGCAAGAACTTAACATTACTCTGGGGATTTCATCCTGCAGTCACAAAACACACTCCGCTTTGGAGGGACAGTGACGAAGGCATCACCTCTCTCCCCAAGGACTCACAATAAACCGAGGAGAGAGAATGCATGAACAGAAAGGCAGAACTGAAGTCCCAGGTGAGCTGTGGATGTAAAACCACGTGGGCTCCTGCACACACGGCTGGTGGTGCTACTTGGCCAATGTCAAATTCAGCTTTAAGTGGGCGTCTCCCCCAGCACCTCCCCCTTTCCGCGCAGCACACTTCTGAGCATTTGTGATCCTGGGTTTCTTGGTTCCCTGCTCATGTCTGTCTTTCTAGAACAGAAGCTCCATGAAACAGGCCTATTCTCTGTTCCCCTTTATAGCTAAGTGTCCTGCACAGAATGTGTGTGTGAATCAATGCCAGGAGGGCCGGTCCCACCACCGTGGTCAGAGGTGGATGAAGGCAGAAAAGCTGTCCTACATCAAAGGAAGTTCGTGGGAGCAAACAGCCACCCAGAGGGACAGAAGAAGAGTCAGGCCCACCCCAGTGGTTCATCCTGCTCCCTCCTTTCACTTGCATAAAATACGGAGAGCTGCCACTGGACGGGGTCATTGTCAATGTCCTAGTACGGTGCCTGGTACTCAATGCCGAAGCAAATACCACCAGCTCCTCCCCTCTCCTCTTGAGCCAGGTGAGCTAGAGAACACACACACGTGAAGCATAAAATCCTCCTCAGCACAATCCAATGGGCCCAGGTCACCAAGGAGAGTGGGAACAGAGGGAGCAGGGGAGGCAGGAAAGGAGGGAGGGGGGATTCCATGAACAGAATGTAAGCTCTAGCTTACACTGAATCAGGGCAGAACGGGGAGCTGTGGTGCGTTCCACACTTAACCTCCCACCGGCCATTCAAGTAATTATTCCATTTCACTGCTCTGTTCATCAATTCATCATCATTTCCTCCATCAGGGAGGAAAATCCAGAGGGATTTAAGACCTAACCTCCAAAAACGAAAGACATGCATAGGCCCCTCTCTGGAGTCCTGGGGCGGGAGTAGGGTGTAATACATTTTTTAAAAAATATTACCACTCACTTATGCACAGATTTAACACTTGAACTGAGATGCCTGCTGTGGATCTGTTTAAACCATGTAAATGTGGTGCTGATGTTTAATGTATTATTATCTTTTGAAATGCAAAGGGAGTAGAAATGACAACCCCACAATTTTATTTTTGATACAAATCACAAAATCACAAATCACAAAATCACAAATCACAATGCTGGAAGTTCTTTATCCCTGGATATTGGTAATTGAAGGAAAATTGGGGGGTAGGAGGGAATTTTCTCCTTCAATTTGCAACTCTCCCAAAGAGATTTTGCAGTACAGTCAAAGATAACATAATCTGCATAAATATTCACAGTCAAAAGGAAAAAGGGATGCATGGCAGGCTACAAATGTCCCCCCAAAGATATTCATGTCTCCATCCCTGGTACCTGTGAACATCATCTAATACAGCAAGGACTTCACCAATGTCGTAAGCTTGAGGATCCTGAGATGGGGAAATGATCCTGCATTATTTGGATGAACCCAACATTATCCCCAGTGTCCTTAAAGGAGGGAGGCCAAGGGAGACTGACTCCAGAGGAAAAGGTGGGGTGAGGGTGAGAACAGACATTGAAGGGACATGTTTTGAAAATGGAACACAAGCCAAGGAATGCAGGCAGACACTAGAAGCTGAAAAAGACAAGGAAACAGATTCCTCCTAGGAGCCTCCAGGAGGAATGGGCCCAGCTGGCAACTTGATTTCAGTCCCCCTGAGATTCATTTTGGACTTCTGATTTCCAGGACTGTAAGAGATGAAACTATTTGAGTCTGTAGCAATTTGTTACAATGGCAACAATAAACTGTAGTATGACGGTTTGATTAAATTGCTTGGTCATACAGCTAGTTGAAAATGAGTAATTATAGGGGCACCTGGGTGGCTCAGTGGGTTAAGCTTCTGCCTTCGGTTCAGGCCATGATCTCAGGGTCCTGGGATCGAGCCCCACATCTGGCTCTCTGCTCAGCAGGGAGCCTGCTTCCCCCTCTCTCTCTGCCTCGATGCCTACTTGTGATCTCTCTCTCTGTCAAATAAATAAATAAAATCTTTGAAAAAAAATGAGTAATTATAAATTCTCATACTCAAACATGTAAACTTCTAAGTCTGACCTAATGTGTGCTGTGTGCCTTTTCTCTTTGGAAAAGCTAGAGCTCTGGTTCCATTTCAGCCCAAGACCCTCCTGTCATTATTATATTCAAGATGGAATGGAAATCTGTATTTTACTTTTATTCTATTATAAAAGCATGTTTTCTTGAATCTTATAGTGTGTTTAGTTCATAGATATAATTCTTATTACATATTAGGATTCAAAATATCTTTTGGGGGGTCCCTGGGTGGCTCAGTCAATTAAACATCTGACTCTTGATTTCAGCTCAGGTCATGATCTCAGGTCCTGAGCTCGACCCCTCATTGGGCTCCCAGCTCAACCAGGAGTCGGCTTGAGTGTCTCTCCCTCTTCCCCCACCTACATGCGTGCTCTCTTTGTCTCTCAAATAAATAAATCTTAAAAAAATATATCTTTCGGAATTGACTCCACTCTAATTTTAAAATAGGAATAAAAAACACAGCAATTCATCACACCAAACTTTAAAGAACACAATTTGTCTATGATCTACTCTGTGCCTCAGGCTGTATTTGTTGGCTGATTAATATACGCTGAAGTCTGAAGGAGAACTCAAAGTTAATTAACTTTATTAACTGTATATCCATTGCTTTTTCTTCACTTCTACAAACTGTTTCAGTAATAACAAACCGATGTTTGATCAATAAAGAGATGTTTGATCAATTGAGAGAATGGGTAAACACGTTAGCTCCCCCAACTATCCAGGACCTTAAACTATGATTTATCCTGGAAATATCTGAAGCAATTATAAAAAAAGTAATAAAAAAGCTAAAGAGAATAGCCCCATGTTTGCTTAATCAGAATAGTATGTGACAGCTTGAAATTCTAAAAAAGAATAGAGAGAATAAATTCAAGTAACTTTGTAGCAGAGTGCTTTTTGATTATATACCTTGAGTATCTCTAGCGATTATAAAAAACTACAAGAAATGGTGACTCTTACTTCCTAGTCTGCTGGTGGTGGCACCACTGGTGTTGAAATTCAGATGCTCTTTTATGTGTCTATAGGTAGCATAAAGCAAATGCCTGAACATTCACTTCCTCTTGGCAACCCAGGTTTTCAACATGGGAAAGGGAGATATAAATGCAGTATTAGGGAAACATGAGGAAGGGCCCTGTGAAGGTGGATTTGAATGGGAGAGTATCGGTATGAATTAGTAACTTTTTTCTTAAATTCATGTCCTAGACCTGTCTACAGAAAAGGCCTCGAAATGAGGACACCACATCAGCAAAGAGCACACATGGTACCCAGATCCTGATATCTAAGCACCAATTCCCACGAAAAGGAACTAGGCTCCAGAAGAAATGACGGGTTCCAAATTTGTGGCAAGGAAAGCCCATGAATCTGGAAATTATAAATTCCCTTTAAAAATAGAGAGATAATAAGATTTTCACCCAAGTGACCAAACTTGGAGGTACCCAAGGAGGAATGACCTAATTATACCTGCCTCCTGATGCGATTAACTACGTGCACAACATCACTTCTGGACAAAGGTATTCAACCTGAATCTAATCATTAGAAGACAAGGAGACAAACCCAGAATGTGGGACATAGGTCATGACTACTCGTCCAGAGTTTGGAAAGAAAGGACAGTTTCCTGAAAAACAGAAAGCAGCAAAAGCTCTATTCTTGAGCAGCAGAGACTGAAGAAGCATTAACCAAAAGAAATGCATGAACACTAAATGGACAGGGAGAGCATAAAAAAATATTTTTGGACAACTGGAAAAATTTGTAAAGGAACTGTATATGTTAGATAATATTGTTGAATAAATGTCAATTTTCTGCAGGGTGATACTGGCATTGTGGTTAAGAGGAGACTGTCTTTATTCTCAGGAAATGCCTGACATATTTAGGGATAAATTTCATGGTATCTGCAACTTACACTGAAATGGCTCTACATGGAAAAAAACTGTATGTAATAATGGACAGTCAGTCTAGGTGAATGAAAAGGAAGCGTACAATTCACTGAACTGTTCTTCCCATTTTTCTGTCAGCTTAATCATTGTCATAATTTTAAAAGTTGGGAAAAAAATCCAAGGAAAGGGAATTTTAAATGTCTTCAAAACCCCATGTCATTATTTTGTCCTAAATTGATTTCTGCAAATTACTATGTCTGTTTGAAGAGATCTATGGTGGTAGTAGCAGCAATAGTAGCTGTATTAAAGAATCAAAGAAATTGGGGCTCCTGGGTGGAACAGTCTGATCAGCTTGGGTCATGATCTCAGGGTCACAAGTCTGCCAGGCTCCACACTCAGTGGGGAGTCTGCTTGATTCTCTCACTCCCTTTCCCTCTGCTCCTCCCCCAACTCACATTTGCACACTCTCTCTCTCTCTAAAGTAAATAAATAAAGTCTTTTTTAAAAAATAATAAAAGAAAGAGTATTTTACAGATCATAAGTCATTTTAAAGCAATAATTAAATGGGTTATGGCCAGTTTAAAATAACATGGCATATTTATAAATAATAATAGCCAAAGCCACTGTACTAAATACTTTTCATGTCTTATCTCACTTAATGCTTGAGATAGATACTATCATAATTCCCACCTTAAAGATGCAGAAGTTCAGGCTTAAAATGGTCACATAACTACTATATTATCAGGGCTGTGATTTGAACTCAGGTAGTCTGACCCAACTTTTTCAAATGTATAAACTTACACTCATGAAAAGAGGCAATCAGTCATCAGGAAACAAAAGATTTGCACACATTTTGAGGGGATGAATATAAGCAGAACAACATGCAACCAGAAAAGAACAGAATGCAGAATGCCTAAAAAATACACAACCCGAAAACAAACAAACAAAAAGAGCTACTGGTATTTAAAAATATCGTTGCTGGGGCACCTGGGTGGCTCAGTGGGTTAAAGCCTCTGCCTTCAGCTTGGGTCATGGTCCCGGGGTCCTGGGATCGAGGCCCTCG
The DNA here is from genome assembly GCF_002288905.1 of Enhydra lutris kenyoni. NCBI lineage: Eukaryota > Metazoa > Chordata > Mammalia > Carnivora > Mustelidae > Enhydra > Enhydra lutris. Next base: position 13,101,544 of record NW_019154126.1, on the reverse strand, counting down.
TCGGGTTCTCTGCTCAGTGGGGAGCCTGCTACCCTTCCCCTCTCTCTGCCTGCCTCTCTGCCTACTTGTGATCTCTGTCTGTCAAATAAATAAATAAAATCTTTTAAAAAAAATATCGTTGCTAAGTAAAAACCTCAACAGGGGAGTTAGAAGTTAAAATTATGGAAATCTCTCAGAACACAGAGCAAAAGGACAAAGAGATGAAAAATGAAAGACGTGATTAAAAAAACGGAGGATTAATTCAAGAAGCTTAACATCTGACTAAGAGAAGTTCTAAAGACCACAGAAAAGTGAGGAAAGAAAGGAAAAGAAGCTGGGGTGCCTGGGTGACTCAGTGGATTAGGCCTCTGCCTTTGGCTCAGGTCATGATCTCAGGGTTCTGGGATCAAGCCCCGCATCGGTCTCTCTGCTCAGAGGGGAGCCTTCTCCCCTGCCCCCTCACCTGCCTCTCTGCCTACTTGTGATCTCTTTCTCTCTCTCTCTGTCAAATAAATAAATAAAATTTAAAAAAAAAAAGAAATAAAGGAAAAGAAGAAATGATCAAAGAAATAATATAAGAACACTTCCCAGAGTGGAAGAAAGACGGGTGTTTGGACTTCAAGATCATGCCAGTTGGCCCTGCATTGCCACTCAGCCACCCGTCCACCCCATTTCCCTACCTGATGATACTGGAGCTGGACATGGGAAAGGTTTCTCCTTTGCCAGCTGACATCGGGCAGGAGAAGGGGACTTCTCTCAGGTGCGATCCTCCCGTGCCAATGGCCAGAACACATAGAATGCCCCAGAACATGCATACCAATGAGTCTCAGTCTGAACACCTTGCAGGTGGATTCCAGAGTCTGGCAGGCACCCCACAGGTGGCTTCCCACAAGGTGTAACAGCAGCATGCCTGTGAGTGTTCCCCAGTGAGAACTTGCAGGCAGGCACCCAGCAAGGCTGGTAGGCACCATGGGGCAGGGGCCAGGGGGGACTTCCTGGACCTCATCCACCTGCTCTGGTACCAGTGGGCGACAAGGCACTCCCTCTCCAAGGGATGACTCTCAGCTTTGTTTGGGGAGAGGCAAGGGGCAGTGACTTGCCAATCTGATCCTGCATTAGTCCTAGAGGGAGCAGCTGCTCCCTGTGTCTGCCACTCCTGTATTCTTTACTGGTTCTCTTTTCCCCCTAGTAGCTAATCCCCTGCTAACCCCTTAGTAGTAAATCCCTCACTACTAATTAATACTTCTTTACACTTCCCCTGCCCAAATTCCTGTTTGATTTTTGTCTCCCAAAAAGAACCTGATACACCACTGACAACCAAATACAATAAATGAGAAAAAGCTCATACCCAGACACTTGACTATGAAATCGCAGAGTATTAAGGAATGAAGAAAAAGAGAAGAACTGTAGGAGCTTCCAAAAGGAAAAAAGAATCATTAAAAAAGATTTTTTAAAAAATCAGACCAGCACTGGGCTTTTCACATCAGCAAAATTTTTGACATTTAGAGAAAAAAAGTATTTCAAACATCTAAGTCCGTACCAATCAGAGTAAAGAGCATTTTCAACCATACAAGACTCAGAAAATTTACTTCAATCTGAGGAAGTCATGTGAGATTGTATTCCACCAAAATGAGAGTAAAAAACAAGAAAGGGGAAATATAGCATACAAGAATGGTAGAACAAAGCCTAGCATTCCAGGAAAATGAGCAGGAGCAGATCTAGGAAGCAACGAGAATATCAACAACTGGAAAAGACATCTTTGAGACAAATGTATTTATTTTGAGCAACAAACAAATGAGTTAAAACCTAGTGATTATTAGGGATACAGTAAAGGAAACGTGGGTCGTCCCTCAAAAGGGAGGGGGAAAAAGTCAGATCAATAAAAACTCCAGGACAACTGCCAACAACAAAATGTGATGGGATCCAAATGAGCATGATTCTGAGCACTTGGTGAAACTTATCAGAGGAAACCATTTGAAATCAACATTAGAAATTTCCTCCTTTGAGTGATGCTATAGTTGTGATATTGGAATTACAGTGTGGGAAGTAAAATTATAGTACCCTACTTGGCTCTGACACAAACAGTATTTACATGAACACACTCATTGGCTTGTAACCTTGAGACTCAACCTAGGGAATAAAAAAAGCAAATTGTGCCAGTTAGAGAAGGCAGATGTTATCAACGTCAACACTTAAAAGACATAGCTGAGAAAGTTGAAAGACGGACAAGTGGAAAAAAAAGAGGCAGACAAAAGGGTAGCAGTACTTAGTATCCACTGTCACAAAATTTGAGATAAAAGGTGGTAAGCAGGTGGAACAAAATATAGAAATTTATGAATGTTACAATTGCAATAGTAAAGAACAGAATTCATACCGTGATAAAATTAAGAAATTACACATGCCCCCTTGTGTGTGTGCTTCATCTATATATAGCAGACAGGGTCAACCCAAAGCAGATACATCAAAACAGCTGAGCAAATATGCTATTAATGAGTTACAGAAGTAATACCTACTAACAGAATTAACAGGAACCATTAAAAATGTGTCGCCTCTGGAAAACAAGACTCTTTTTTTTTCATTATCAGCACTCATCTACCATCTGATTTGTTTCAGCCATGTTCATCAATCACTGTGATGTTTAGAAAATACTCATCTAGTGCCAGAGTTGGCAGGTGGCAACCGATGGCAAATATTTGAGATATTGTGAGCCACTGAGGTCTCTGGCAGCTCTCTAACTTTGCCACTGTAATGTGAACCATCTGTAAACGAATAGGTGGGACTGTTTCAATAAAACTTTATTTACACAAACAGGTGGCAAGCCAGCCTCCGCCTTCAGGCTATAGTTTGCAAACCCTGATTTATTCCACTGTCTCCCAACCTACATACTACATGGAACTCCAATATATTTAAGAGTGTTCCTCCAAAAAAAGGGAGAGAGATTCCATGATCAAAGACTTTAGAAAATGCTAGGTTAGATAAGCCTAAACAGTCTTCTTTACTCCACAATGACAGCCCCAAATGCGCTGATGAGCTTTAAATACCCAACATGGAAGTAATCTAGAGTACACAACATTCCTCCAACTTGTCTGAATACACTGGAGGAACACCGAAGGTCACTGATATTCAGGGGAACGGTCTAGGAAATAGTGTCATTATCAAATTCCTATCCTGATGAACAAATAAGACTGGGCAAGTGGCCTGTGACTTGCCCAAGGCTACATGACCAGATGGTGTCAGAATGGGACAGGGGCCAGCCAGCTCAGAGTGCTTGCTGACTCTCCACAAGTCTGGCCATAGGGTGCCTACAGAAGAAATCAGCGCAAAGCTAGTAACATTTCTATCCTGTGTGACTTCAGGGGACACACTTCAAAACAACGTAACCACATCAATGCAACAATACGTACACCTCAAAAAGCTGAAGACTTTGGGGCTAGATTTTATTACTTTCTTTAGAACCATCATGAAGTGAGCTGAAGTGTATGATGAGTCTCATTCACTATGAATCTGTTTCCTCATCTCTAACATGGGGTGGGGGGGGGAATTAGAAATGATAGAAAATGAAAATAAAAGAAAAGAAAAATAAACTTTTCTCTCAACATTTTTGTGATTCCAGCATGTCATTTGGTGATACTGAGCATACTTTACATGTTAGGGCATGTAAGTAACACGTTCCTGTTGATTAAGCCCTATCTCAACGTACAGCACGATACAAAGCACACAGCATGCATGTGGGAGGTAAGAGCAAGCTGATGAGGGTCGGGGAAATCCTAACTTCTGTGATAATAGTACTGAAATAGAAAATAGAGCAACCTACTCCCAAACAGAGATGTTCAGGATATAAACTGAAAAAACAAAAATGAAAACAAAAACAAAAACACGAAAAACAAAAAGAGGAGAAATGCAACATTTAGCCAGTTGGTGCTAGCAAGGTGGGCTCCAGCAGCATCGGGTCTACCTGCTCTGAGAACAACATCCTGATTCACAAGGTGGTTTCTGACTCTTAGAATGTCATACGTCATCTTCTAATTCATGAATCAACCATTCCATTTCCTTCATGTTTTTCAGGTGTCCTTTCACAGCCCGCGATCACTCATGGGGATGGAGCTGTGAAAACATTCTTAGCCCACTTAGCTAAGGGCAAGCTTCCCCTACCACTCTCACTCATGGTGGGAAAACGCAACAGCTCCTTCCAGAACCATGGGAAAGCGACCTCTGCTGACAGAATTCCCGTCCAACCACGTCCAGGTCAGATTGCTCCAGGGGTCATCAGTCAGTAGCCCACGGGAAGAGGAAGACCAATTCAGCTGACCTACAAATCTCACCCTGGCCCTGGCCCAACATTACAACTCACAGACTGTCCCTGAGGTCACAATTCCCGCTCTGAGACTTGTCCTAATGGCCTCACATGGTGGGAGGCTGTCCAACCCTTGGGGCACAGTCATCAAATCCTCTGGAGACCCTAGTTATCCAAGACTTCCTGTGCTACACTCCTAAAGTGCCCAGTGTCGTGGGGCCAGATAAGGAGGAAGCAGCTGCAGCACAAGAAAGTTGAGAGCCCATCTAGGTGTTGCTACAAGGTCCCTAGATTTAAATGCAAACCAGCCCCTGGCCTGGCCTGGCCTGTATAATCTGTTTAAAATGTGGCAAGAACCACTGAGGAACTGAACATTTTAATTAATTTTGTTTTAAAAAACTGAAGTAGTGTAAAACGTTTCTGCATTAAGCACAAATGTATCACCTTAATAAGATTTCATTTCACTTTTAATGCTCTATTGCCTAAGATGGTATTGGTCTATTGCCCTGTGTGAGTCTACCCATAAGCACATCGCTGATCTACCTGGTGTTAAGATGACTGATGATTCCATTTAAATGATTTTTTTTTCTTATACACTTCTATACACTGTAATGTGTCTATGTGAATATTTTATACAGACAGCACAAGTTACAGTGATAATTATGTAACTCCTAATTAGTAAGTAAATCAAAATGTGTTTTAATGAAATGTATAATTTACTTTTCTAGCTTATAAGGTAAATATCAAATTTTCAAATTTAAAACAAGAACAATTTAAATCAAATTTTCTATTGATAAAAAATCAAGTGGAGATACAAAAGCTAGGACTATAATTAGAACAGTAAGGGAAAAAAGGGACTGAAAGAAATAAAAAATGTCATGATCAATACCAATACCAACTGCAATTTTTGTAGCAGAGAAAAATGAAAAAGGCTGTTAATTGTATCAATCAAAGATGATAAAGCAGACAATTTAGTAGGTAATTAAGCCGATTGTTAAAGGACAATTTCAGCAAAGACACAGTGAATGTGATACAAAATTTCCTTTCAATAGTCAAAAGGGATCAGTGAAATTAGTCTCCTGAAATCAGAATTAAATGACCAACAAAAAAATTTTAAATGATTAACAAAATCTGAGCTTATAACTTTGGCCAGCTATAAAACATCTCAGGTTCTTAAACAATAACAACAAATACATACACACACACACACACACACACACACACACACATATGGAGAGATGGTAAAAAATTTTATTTAGTTATGGAAATTCTGTTGGAAAATTATGAGGAAAAAATTTAAAAAGGATACTGCACAAAAAGTGAAAGATTTTAAATTAAGCAACCAAATAAGTGCCCAGAGAAAACAAGATCTTTCTAATAATATCAAAGATAAATAAATTCAAAATTTAAAAAATCACAAGAAGTTTTCTGTAGCTTTGGATGAGTCATGCAATCTAAGAGACATTGCCAAATTAGTACTTTGGGTGCATTTTTGTCTCAAAAAGACTTCCAACTTATAAAAAATGTTGTAAATTCATAGCTGAAAAAAACTGAACTCATGGCATAGATACTTTTGAATCTTTTCCATCTGTCAAAGAAGAATTTTCACTAGATATGAAAACATAAAGCTTCTATCATAAAAGTGCTCCAGCTGTGTTGGGTCAAAAATCCAAACTTACTAACCTTTTAAAATAGCAGACTGGTATTTTTCTCTTAGTGCTTCATTCTACTATTTGATATTAACTTGTAGCTAGTTTCCTAAAGCACAGCCTATGAAAACTGTCATGGATATCATTGGTAAAGTTGTTTAGTATATACACAAAAATGCATTGAATTACCATCAGTTTACAGAATTGCTGAAAGAAATGGAAAATAATTAATGCAATAATCATGTTTTCTCTGCCAGCAGATCTTTGGTTGGGTCATGGAAAAGTTCTACTAAGATTTACCCTGTAGTTAATGCCAGTTCAAGATTTTCTTTTAACAAAAAGAAACACTCAATAAAGACAAAGAAAAAAAAAAGGCAGCGTGATTTTTGTTTTCTCAAGAGATATCACACTGCATATGAACAAGCTAAATTGGAAGCTCCAATAAAAGGAAAAGCTTATTTATGACCTTGCCAAAGAAGTATGAAAATGTAAATCAAAATTGATACTTTTCATAAATCAAAAATAATGTTTTATACATTTTTCTAACTTGCATCAATATGCAGAAGATCTAATTGAAAGCAAAAGCATTATATAAATTGTCTTCAAAATCCATAAGAAAAACTTGAAGAACACTTTATGGAGATTTTTAAATTTAGAATTCATTTTTATTTTTTATAGTATCTCTTTGAATTTAATGTTAACAATTCTGAGTTGGCATGAAAGTTAATGAATTTATATAGCTTAAACACACACAGGTTGGGGCACCTGGGTGGCTCAGTGGGTTAAGGCCTCTGCCTTCGGCTCAGGTCATGGTCTTAGGGTCCTGGGACTGAGCCCCACATCAGGCTCTCTGCTCGGCAGGGAGTCTGCTTCCTCCTCTCTCTCTGCCTGCCTCTCCACCTACTTGTAATCTCTGTCTGGCAAATAAATAAAAATAAAATCTTAAAAAAAAAAATAGACACAGGTTTAAAACCAATAACTTTTGTTTCAAAAAATGACATCAATTTTTCTAAAAAACATTAATTAGTCAATTAAAATGGCAAATATTAAAGGAAAATGGTTTTTGGCACCTGATTCAGTTACTGGAAAACTTAAGTATGTTTGGAACTTTGTTACACAAATCTACTTTTTCAACTATGAATTTTATGAAATCTAAATACAGACCAAGTATTTCAGATGACAATGTGGCATCTGAATTTAGATCTCCTATAACTCTAACATAACCACAAAATTTTAAGACTAAGTGCAATAAAAAAAGTCTCACAAATATTTTTATATTGATTACATATTGAAATGATAGCATTTGGGGTTGAAAGGGTTAAGAAAATATATTATTGACATTAACTTCCCCTGGTTTCTTTTAATTTTTTCAATGTGACTACTAGAAAATGTAAAATTGGCTATGTGGCTCACATTATATTTCTGTTGAATATTTAGAGACTGACTACTCAAGTAGTCTTTTCCCAGAAGCATCAATATCATTGGAAAATTTCTTAGAAACGCAGACTCTCAGGCCCCAACCAAAACCTACTGAATAGAATCGGAATTTTATTAAAAATTCCAGGTTTGGCCAAGATGAAGTAATAGAAAACAGATTGGTGCTTTTGCCTGAGACAATAAAAGAAAGGAAGAAGAAAAAATATGTGAAAAAATGGTTTTTAGGAGACAGGACATCAGAAAGTAAATGAGGCAAACCTATGATTGTCTCATCTTATTGTCTTAAGAGATTTCCTGGCAATGACATAGGAAGATAAACAGAGGAAAGGCCCAATGACTTTCTGAGTTGAAGATACAGAGCTGAGAGTGTTGGAAGACAAAGAGTTTGGAGGGCAGAAGGGAACTGCACACAGAGAGAACTTCAGAATCCTCAGTCACCCCTGAGTACTTAGCTGAGTACTGATCAGTGCATGTGTGAGTAAACTACCTGTGGCTAGGGGAAAAAATACCAGAAAGGATTAGAGGTAACACTGACTGGTGTTCACACAGGGCCAAAAACAGTACCTGTTTCTACCAAACAGACTAGAAAACCTCATAATTCAGAGGCATTCAGTCCTCAGGAAGATCTTGCCTCTGTAGTGAGGAGTAATTAGCCTTAGACTGAGCATTAATCCAGTCCCACCTAACAAGACTTAAAACGCAAGACACAAAAGAATCAACTGTCTCCATCTAATTTAGCCATGTCCCAAAACAAAACTTAAGAATATTTATATTAATACAAAAATATCCAGCACCCAAGAATATAATATCACAATATCTACAATTCAGTCAAAAATTTCCAGGCATGCAGGAAAATTCAATCCCTAATGAGGAGAAATGAAAATCAACTGAAACTGACCCAGAATTAAGACAGATATTAGAATGAGCAGACAAGGATGGGTACTCACAATTTTAGCAGACACATTGAATATATAAAAACACAAATTCAGTTAATAGAGATGAATCTCCAATGTGTGAGATGAACAGTCATTAGATGGAATTAATGACAGACTGACATCACATACAAAAAAATTAGTGAACTTGAAGACATAGCAGTAGAAACATTCAAAATAAAAAAATAAAAAAGGAATTAAAAAACGAACAAACAAACAAACAAACAAAAAACCCACCAGAACATGAATGAGCTGTGGAGACAGCAAAAGCAACTTAATGTGTATGTAATTGGAGCATTCATGGGGCGGAAAAGGGGCAAAAAACTACTAAAAATTTTCTAAACCTGGGGCGCCTGGGTGGCTCAACGGGTTAAATCCTCTGCCTTTGGCTCAGGTCATGATCCCAGGGTCCTGGGATCAAGCCCCGCATCAGGCTCTCTGCTTGGCAGGGAGCCTGCTTCCTCCTCTCTCTCTGCCTGCCTCTCTGCCTACTTGTGATCTCTGTCTGTCAAGTAAACAAATAAAATCTTTAAAAAAACTTTTTCTAAACCTAATAAAAATATAAAGTCCAAAAAGGGAGGGGGGGAGCTTGACTAACCCCACACACAAGAAACATGAAGAAAAATACACCAAGGCACAGCATAATCAAATTGCTCAAAACCAGCAATTAAAAAGAAATCTTAAAAGCAAACAGAGAAAAAGAACACACCATAGAGGAATGAAAATAAAGATGATAGCAGATTTTATGTCAAAAACAGTGCAAATGCCAAGACAGTGAAACAACATCTTTAAAGAATTAAAAAAAAAAAAAAAAAAAAAACCTGCCAATCTAGAATTCTCTACCCAGCAAAATAGCTTTCAAAAATAAAGGCAAATAAGGACTTTATCAGATATATAAAAGCAAAAAGAGCTCATGAGCAGCAGTCCTGCATAAAAAGAAATATTAAAGGAAGCCATTTTGAGCAGAAAAAAAAAAGACATCCCATAAAAATATGGATAGGAAAGGCATGAAGAGCACTGGAAATAGCAATTACTTAACATTGCAATTTTTCATTATTTAAATATCTTTAAAATAGGAGTAACTTCTTAAAACAAAAATAATAATTAATGTGGAGTTAATTACAATATGTAGAAGTGCATGACAACGGTAATATACAGCCGAGATGGAAGCATACTATTGTAAGGTTCTTAGATGTGAAGGGGTTTAACCTCATTAAGTGTAGACTATTCTAAGTTAAAGCTGCAGACTGTAAACCCTAAAGCCCCATTAAAATAACAGAACAGAGAGATACAGTATGGTAACCCATCAAAGGAAAGGAAATGGAAACATGAAAAATACTCAAATAATCCAAAAGAAGGAGCAAATGGGCAAAGAGAATAGAAAATGGGATAAATAGAAAACAGATACTGTTGTATTGCAAACATAAAAGCAAGAGCCAGTTACACACTGCCTATAAGAAGTGAAACGTAGAGACACAAACAGATTAAAAGGATAGAAGATGACATACAATGATGTCACCCATCCAAAGAAAGCTGAAGGGGTTTTATTAATATTAGACAGGAGATTTTAGAGCAAAGAATATCACCTGGTATAAAAAAGATCATTTCATAATGATAAAGTGACTAGTTCATCAGGAAGATATAATAGCCCTAAACATCTGTTCACTTTAACAGCTATGCTTCCAAATACAGGAAGCAAAACCTGATCAAACAGCAAGGAGAAGGACAAATTCACAAGCACATTCACATACTTCAATACTGCTCTGTCAATATTTAATAAGAGAAAGAGAAAAATCAATGAATACATAAGAGATCTGAACGAGATCCTCCGGTGATCGGAATACATCCCAAAGTCTGAGAAGCACTGTTCTACACTACTCTCAAAGGACAGTCAGTCCATATTCAGGTCAACTTCTGGTAAATTTTTCTTTTTTCTTCCTTCTGATATCATAACTGGTGCTCTTTTGTCTGACTTCTAGGCTAAACAGGAGTGAGAGTAGGTATTTCTAGGAAAGCTAATCTTGAAAAACAAACCACAGAATTGAGATGGTAGAGGTGAAAAACTCCTAATGTTTTCATCTTAAAGAGCTGGAAAAAATATCAGCCCCACCACTTGGATTTAAACTCCTTGAGATTTAAGGTACTCATCTCTAGGACTACACTAAGAGCTACTCTGAGGGATTATGTAGACAATGCTTGGCACGTGGCCCAACACAGAACACCTGCTCAATAACACATGCTTTTCCTACCTTTTCTACCACACTGACTAATCCGTATGAACACTCCTGATGCAAACCTAAGATTTCCAGCACATCTGCTGGAGTCATACGGGAAAGGATAGAGAAGGGAATATCTTCACCAGCAAAGCATGCCAGTATCTCTATTCTGATCATTGAAAATTCTGAGACACCATTCAACTAGCCAATACTTTTCCTTCTAACCTTAGTGAAGAGCTTTATTTATGGTGGTAATTTACGTTCTTCCACCAGCTGTTGCCTTACATCTCAGAATGGATTAACAGAGAAAGGTTGAGTTGGACACCTTTATTACAAAGTCTCAAATTATGGCAACTATATCAGAAGTAAATGTGACTAATATAATTTCTTTAAGTCCCATTGCAAAATCTCTATCACTTGTTACTGACTGAAATCGGGAGTGGTAAAAACAGTCAGAAGACCTGGCCTTCAAGCCAACCCTGCTGTCTGCTTCCTTTATCACCTTGAGTAAAACATTTTTCTTTGTGAGCCTTAATTTTCTCATCTATACAAGAAAGATAAGACAAGTTCTGTTCATCTTATAGAGCATAAAGAAATTTAAAAGGAGATGCACGTAAAACGATAAAATGTACATAGGTGCAAAGTATTATTTCCAATGCTCACTGTCATCGGTTCCTTCTATTAATATAGAAGCTTAAGAGGTAATTGCAGGGGGGATAGCTGCTTAACATCAAGCTACTAGTTTTTTCTCCTTTTTAGACTTAAGCACTCAACATGGTGTGACCAACCGTGAGTTTTTAAAATTCAATAATCTCCCAAATTACTACTTGGAAGTTTTCTCTGCACGTAATAAAGGAATGTAGCAACAAGAAAAGTTTGAGTAACTTATCCAAGACTATATCCTGAAGCCCCGAGAGTTGAGAAATTTTGGCTTACATTGGCCCAAACTCTGCACCCCCCCAAAAGAAACCGTACTAGAAAGTTAAGAAAAGAGTGGAAACATTATACTTAATAACGCTAGAAAGAAACAAACAGTGGCTGTGGCCTTTGGACAATGCTGCATTAAAACAACAACCAGAATCAGTGTTTTCACAGTGAGCTGGCCACAAATCTGGAACAATCAATGTCTTCATCAAAAAGCAGGCAAATGCTTTTTCAGGCATTTTCAGGAAATAATAATCATAATCATAACAATCCTAGAAAACAAAAATCTTGAGAAGGAAAAATTCTGTCATACTGTGCAATCTTCATCTTTTAAACTGTCTCCACTTCCTGTCTATACTGAAACTAAAACATTAAATCCACAGGCAGGCCTCCTCCGATTTCCCACACTTGATGAGGATAATGAACTTGGTAAGCCCAATCACAATGGAGGCAACTCTCCCACAGCCCTTCAACTCTCCCCCATTGTCCTAAGAATTGATAACAATGGGGATACCATTTGGAAAATATAAGATGAAACAGAAAAGCCATTCTTAGGTACTATCAGGAATCCCTGAGAACTTGGCAACCAGAGAGGATAAAAAGCTTGGAGGAGAAAAGGGTGTGAGTGATGATTACGTAAACACAGCACTGAATTTTGAAAGCCAACTTCTAGCTGAAATGGGAATTAGTCGAGAAGAACATGTGAACTGGAGAACACAGTTATGCAGGTAGGAAATAGGAGTGGGTTTATCAACGTTACTAGTTCTACAAGGAGATAAGATGCTATTATTTGAACCTAGAACCAGTATCTGTGCTCAGAGTGAAAGTGGGTTTTCCATAGTACGTTTGCAGTTTCCTCTAAGGGGTGTGTGTGTGTGTGTGTGTGTGTGTGTGTGTGTGTGTGTGTGTGTAAGAAGCCTAGACACTAGAGACAGAACTAATTTTTACATGGGAAAAAAAAAAATTCAGCGCTTTCACTGCTTGCTGTAATGAGCTTGTGTCTACGTCCAACACTCTGAGAACTAAGTATGGCAAAAAAATGCCACGTGATGAAAACTTTGTTTTTTTAAATAAAGTGATGAGGAGGGGCGCCTGGGTGGCTCAGTGGGTTAAAGCCTCTGCCTTCAACTCAGGTCATGATCCCAGGGTCCTGGGATCGAGCCCCACATCGGGCTCTCTGGGCAGCGGGGAGCCTGCTTCCCCTTCTCTCTCTCTCTGCCTGCCTCTCTGCCTACTTGTGATCTCTGTCTGTCAAATAAATAAATAAAATCTTAAAAAAAAAATTTAAAAAATTAAAAAAAAATAAATAAAGTGATGAGGAAGTTTAAAAAAAAAAAAACACACACACATGTTGGGTTTACATAAATAACCAACCAAAACATTTTTCTACCATATAATTTTCTTGTCAAGCATATATTTTTCTTTTTCCTGGAAACTCAATGTCAGAAGTCTATGATAATGATGATCATTTTTCAACAGATAATTGGATAATTCTGGGGTCAGAATGAAAAAATATATATAAATCCTATTTAAAAGTCTTATATCAAATTCATTTTTAGGAACAGGATGGAAATAGTCTTAGCATGCTTGAAGTAAATTGTCTCTGTACTTGAGCTCATGGTCTATCAATGTTTCTAAGAATGTAGGTTCTTAACCCTTTTCTTAGAGCTTTTGGACTTAAAATCCAATGGACTAAAAATTGCAGTCTTAAGAAAGAAAGAAAGAAAGAAAGACAGAAAGGAAGGAAGGAAGGAAAAGCATGTTTACTTCCAAATATCCAAGCATGGAATTTCCTCATTCCGGCACACAGTTCAAGGACAGAGTTCTGTCTTTCTACTTGCTCCACTATCAGGAGCTACATCTGAAACAGGACCTACAGACATAGCCCTAAAGCAGAGTGTGCTTGTCAACATTTCTTCTTGAGCTCCAGAGTGATTCACTCTAAAGAAGGCTGCCCATTGTCCTCAAAGACTCTTTCTAGAAGAAGGCAGATCCAACTTCCTCTTTGAGCTTCTCCTCTTCTTCAATAGTGGTAGGTTTCCTCCACCTGCCCAGCTGGTATTTTTACGATTAAACCTGAGTTTTATCAGAAACACAGACTTAAAAGGTGGAAAAGCGGAGATAAAGCCAGGTAGCCCACTGGATGGGAAGATGAGACTCCTGAGAGCCTGTACCATGTGCAGATATGCTTCTGCTTCGTGAGGAAATTATGCTTTCCTTCAACGGGCCTGAAAGCGAACCACTTCCCTCGCCCAGACACAGCTGAGAACAGCAGGGCAGAAACCAGAGGCTGTTGGCTGCGATGCCCAGCACCAAGAAGCCGAGGAGAGCCATGGGGCACAGTCCCTCCTGGGTGACAAAGAGCCTGACAACCAGTTTGTGCAGAGCTTGGCAGAGGGAAAAGAAAGCCTCTTTAGAAATACAGTTGGCAAAACACTGAATATAAAGGATACTCTGAGCAACTGCATAATTGCAGACTTAGAGTAACTGTCTAAACTCAATCCCCATAGTATGTCCTTTGTATGTCGGTGGCACAGTCTAGACCCCCACTGCACATCCTTTAACAAAACGGCTCTCTAGGCTTCCTTCTGATTTCTTGTATAGCAGTGATGGAGATGAATGGAGAGGGGACAGCAAACCCAGGAAGATACTGATATGTCCTCTCACTTATCGTGGAAGGTTTATGACTTTGGATCGGAGTTCAAACCCACATACTACCACTTACTGTCTCACCTCATTTGAGGTACTTAACCCCCAGGGTTTTAACTTACAAGACAGCGCCGATGATGAGAGGCATGGCATGTCAAGCCCTCCACGCAGGGCCTGGCACGTGGTGTACCGAATCCATGACCCTCCCATCAGCAGCTGCCCCACCCCCACCACTGCGACTTCTGTGTCTCCATTACCCCTGGACTGTGCACCCATCACAGCACCTCTGACACTTTCCTATGCGTTTGTGCTGACAATGCATCTCCAGATTGTAAGCGCTGTGAGGGTTAAGGGTTCACTCTGTGCTCTCAGTACTGAGCACACGCATATACCCGCATACATTTTCATGCACGTGTCCCCCGCATGTGTGCACACAAACAAACACACACCACTACAAGGTTAACAAATGTTTGCTGAACAAACAAGTGAATGAATGAACAGACTGTCGGGCTACTTTCATTGTTTATTTCTATGTAATTCCAGTTTTAAAACCCTTTTCTCCAGATGTTGTCAGAGACGGTTAACTTGTCTAGGTTAACTGAACCCACTGACCACATCTGGATTCCAACTAAAGAAGCATCCCTCCGTCTGGGTGAGCCACAGTCTGCACTAGCACAAGCTCCTCTCTCAGTGCTGTAGACAGATTCCCATATCTAACTCCCGTAGATTGGACTCCCAGAACTGTGCTCCTTTTTAATTGGGGAGTTCTAGAACCAAACTCCATTTTGGCACAGGTAAGCATCCTTTCACTTGTTTTCAGAACTTTAAAAAAGGAGAGCAAAAAGAAATGCAAATGAAGCCATTCGTATACACACACACACACACACACACACACACACACACACACACACACACAATTTCAGAGAAAGAGCAATTTCCCTGCAGTGAGTATCAGGTGGGAAGACTCCAGAACTCACGGCAAACACCATCAAGCAGGAGCAGCATCTGGCAGGGATGTTATTCCTGAAGCTGTGGCTCAAGGCAGGGCAAGAACATCCTTTCCGGCTCCCTCCCAACAGCCAACCAGCTCCTCTCCTCGCTCTGAAGATGCCCCTCCTCGTTCACAGCTTTAGAGAGAAAACTAAAGATTCCCAAATCCAGGATCCCCCTCACACATCCTCTCCAGTATCTTTTCATGGACACAGAATCACTGCTTGGAAATACCCCTGAGGAGCCTCTAGAACAAGAGACCCAACACATTCTTAATACGCCCATGACTTATACACAAGCTACCCTGGCCACAAAGCCCAAAATACCTTCCAAGATCCTTCAGAAATATAATTTGGGGGGGGGGAGTAAACATTAATTCTGCTCTGTGTAGGAACAATTTCCATCTGCGAGGGAAAGGTTATCCAAAAACAAGCCCATGTTTCAGTTACTTTCAAGGTCCTGCCATGTGTAAGAAAAGCCAAAATAAATTTCAAACCATTTTCCCCAAAGTTCTGGCCTTTGAAATGCCCTGACCTGACCAGTTTCAAAACTGGTGTTTCCAAGTTTCAGTTCCAAAGAACGATTTTTCTTAAAGGGAAAGTTTTCTCTAAATAAAAGTTATGACTGAGGGTACCTGGGTGACTCAGTGGGTTAAACCTCTGCCTTTGGCTCAGGTCATGATCTTAGGGTCCTGGGATAGAGTCCCTCATTGGGCTCTCTGCTCATCAGGGAGCCTGCTTCCCCCCTTCTCTCTCTGCCTACTTGTGATCTCTCTGTGTCAAATAAATAAATAAAATCTTAAAAAAAAAAAAAAAAGCTGTGACTGAGTCTATTTAATGTTATTATTACACCTGACGCAGGTGACAGCCAAAGGGGACTGGCTCTCGACAAGGCAGAAGAAAGAGCCTGCGAATGGCCAAGAACAAACGAGGAAGAAGGGATCTCCCGCTCAAGAAGCACAATCGAAAAAGGGGAGGAAGAACTGTACCTCTGAACACTGCTTAGAGAGTCAGTCCTTAAAGGTGTCCTCACAAGGAGAAAGCAATTCCGTAGCTATGCAGTCATGAAGGTTCACTAGACTTACTGCGGTCATCATTTAATCCATCCAAATACCGAATTGTTATGCCATATACCCGAAAGTAAGGTAGTGTTGTACGCCAATTATATCTAAATAAAAAACTGAGGTGGGGGAGAGGCCAGGAGAAGAGAGCAAGAAAGAGCAGGGCCGCCCCCAGAGAGACAAAGACATGCATCGGAAGCCCAGGGCAGTGAAGACACAGAAGGCGGCCCGATGAGCAGGAGGAAAAGCTGACAGAAGTCATCAGAAGGGATAGCCTACCCGGTGTCAAAGAGCAGGCTGGCTGGTGGGGGAAGCAATTAAACACCAATGACAGATGGAGATAAGGGTATCCAAGACGAAGTGTCCCTAAGACACTTGAAACCGAGGCCTGCGGGGAGATGGCTGGGCAGCCACAAGGAGAAGGAGCAGGATCAGGAGAGGTAGCATGTCAAAGAGGAAACACAGGGTCCCAGGATGAGAAGAGAGCTGCCGAAGTCCGGGGGTTGGATGAACGTTTATTGGGGTGTGCATGGGGAACAGGCCCGGGGCACCAGAAACACTAGAGAAGTCCTGTGACCAAAGGAGACGCCCTCTGCCGCCCAGCACCTTCTCCTCCTCCAGGGAGAGAGTCATTTCTAACCTCTAGGGAGCCCCATGGTGAAGGGGCAACATGGTCCCCGTGACCAAGGCTGCTGTCTCGTCTTCCAATAGTTCCCCCAGTGGAAAAGACCAGACACGTTAACTTTGAGCATCCATCTGTATCTGGAATCTGCCAGGACCAGTGTAGCACTCCACCCCATTAAACAGGAATAACCACTTGGGCAGTGTCATCTTCTGAAAGGAGTGGGGCTGGCTGAAGACAGATAACAGGTCCAAACCGAGCTCTTGGATTTGCCCATGCAAACGGCAGTAAAACCCACTGAAAGCTGAAACACTGCACAGTTCAAGTACGGCTGTGAAAAGAGACCAAGTAAGAGATACGCGGATGTGTAAATGGAGCACAGAGGGGATTAAGGGCTTAGGACCGTGGGTCTAACTCAGCAACTACGGGTCGTCCGGGGATCTGAAGCAGCAGTGGTTTCCAGGGCAAAAGCCCCGAAGAGTTAGAGGGGCTTCAGGCTGGGTTTTATACACATCCAAGTGAATATGGCTTATTTCATAACCTTGTATAGAACAAAGGGATTGCAGCTGACCGATCCTAATAAAGGGCTGTGATTTATGCTGCTGCTCCTAGAGAGCATTCATCCACTTCCGTGCACAGTGATTAGGAGGGCAGAAGGCTTCTGAGGCCGGGACAGAAGTTCAGGGCACAGACACAAGGCCTTGTGTCTCTGGCACTTGACTCCCAACAGGATAACACGAAAAGGTGCTGCCTCCCACCACAGCCCACACCCGGCATGGGTCTGAGGTTTCTGAACTGTGAATCCAGCCAGGGCTGGGCTCAAGCCCTTCCTCATCTTTAAGTGTTCTCCAGGCCTGTCACACAGTAAACACTCAACAGAAGATTTGCTGAATTAAACCAAAGAGCCAGGTCTTGGATAAGTAACAGCTTCTGCATGCGAAACTCAAGTTTTGTCATGGATAAGATAAGGGATGTAGGCAAAACACCATCCACCTCTGGCCAGTGCAAAACAACCCAATCTTCTGAACACAAAAAAAGCACTGTCTGAACACACACAGTCTTTTTTATATACTTCATGCAAAAAAAATATGTATGTAGTTAAACCTGATTTACATGTCTAATTCAAAAAACATTTTTAATATTAGACCCATCCCTTTGTTAATCAACAAAACACAAAAGCTGTGTGGGTTTCCAGTAAGAAAAAACTATACATACTGGTGATCCCTGAAGAAATTTATTCAGAAAAAAATGTTAATTCTGACATTTTCTTTTAAACGTCCTCCCATGAAGGGCTGTATCTAGAATAACATTGACTTTGCAGAAACAGATAAGACTATTGACAATGGCTATAGTTTAACAAAGGCGTCTGGATTTTTACCTTCCTTGGTTACTGCACAAAAGCAGCAAATGTAAGTACAGTTGCCCCAGCAGCTGGCAAGTTCTCTCCCATTCGCGAAGAAGTTGTGAAACAGCTGGGGAATGCAAGATGCTTTTGAACAAGCTGCTATGTGATCCAAAATAACGCCAGCCTGTTCATCTTCCCGTACAATGGAAGCGACAGCCCAGGGCAGGTCTGGCGCATGCCCTGCAGCTGCTTCTTTCTTTGCAGCAGGGGCCCAACAAGTGGCTACAAATGGAGTGAGACGCACAAAAGCGGAAACCTTGCTCCTAACCCTTTGCGTGCTGTCACTGGGTTACATGTACAGCTCTTTTTCCAGTGTGGGAGAAAGCTGTATTTTATACCCAAATGTAAAACCTCTCTGATGTTTTAAATGGAGCCCCTCCCTGTACTCCAGACCCATGCGCCACTTCTTGCTGACAATGTTCCCAAAAGGGTGGTGTTTGATGACATTATAGGGTTTCTGGTGCTTTTGCCCATGACTGATTGTTTGAAAGAGAAATGCACAAGAAAAATCCACAGCTACAAACTAGCAATGTTAAAGAGGTCTTTCCAAAACAAGCTGGCATGAAAAAGGATTGCTCCACTTGTATTTGCTAAGTTTAAAGCATTCTGGCTTTATAACACAGGAACTAGCTCTACTGGTTGTCTGCTAGTCATTGAGCCTGAGCATGGCCTGACTTTGTATCCACTTTCAAATTACAGTCTAGCCGTTTTCTGATCAAATGGTATCTCAAACTCTCCTCCCCTTTCCACCAATTTGGTGGTTCACCTTTAAACAGACTCCAGAAAAATATCCTGTTTTCCAGAGAAATGTTCGCTCTTGCCAAGGCTGGGCCAGCGCAAGTTCCACAGAAGCGGTATTTTTCTCCAGGGTTACAAACGGCGAGTGGACGAGCAAAGAGAATCCTTGCTTCCTTTGCACCAGTGTGTCTGGTTTTGAGTGTTTTTTTTTTTTTTCTTTAAGTCCTGTCATCCTGGCCATTAGGGTTACGGGCTTCAAATTTAAAGGAAAGATAAATGGCTAGAGGACTGGCCACAAAATTATACAGCGGTAAAATTAGGAAGAAAGCCCTATAGTTCCGGAGCCCCCGGTAAATTCCTTGGGCAACTAGACAGAATTTTCCATCACGACCAGCCCTGCCCCCCAACCACTGATTCCAAAAGAGGAGTCACTCACTGCATTGCAGAGCAGTGTTAACTAAGAAGAAGAGCAAGTTCAAGGCAAAGAACAACCAACTATTTTACCGATTTGGAGCAGACAAGGGAAGAAAGAAAGAATCTGTTCTTAAACACCATGGTTAATACTCAGTGTTTGTTGGATAGCTACCACAGGCTAGACTCTGTGCTACTAAGTACTTTTTATGGATTATCAAATTTATCCCTTATAGCTTCAAACCAGGAAGTGCTATTATTATCCCTGTGCTAGAAGAGGAAATCAAAGTTCAGAGAGGCTGAGCAACTTGCCCAATATTACAGAGCTATAAATGGTGGAGGTGGCATTTCAAGCCTGCCACTGTGACTTCAGATGCTTGCCCTTAACCATCGTGCCTCTCTGTCTCCACAGCTGGCACTGCCCTGGGATGTTCTGAGTCACAGGGTGTTAGTCCAGAGTTTAAAACAACATCTTTCTTAAAGGCAATCCATCTTAAGTATGTTCAAGACAATACTAATAGCCCCTATTACAAACTTAAGCTCAGTGATGCATACATGTGCACAGATAAAATCATGTTGTTAGATGCTGAAAAGGCATCTGAGTTTCAACTCATTAAGCAGTTAATCAAGGTTGGCCATATTTCCAAGGCACACTTGATGTTACACACATAGCCAGCACCGCCGCCAAGTCACACCACTTAAACAGAGTAGGAAATGCAGCTCCTTTCAACAGGGAAGGCAAACAGAGATTCATGCCATGTAGAGTTCCTACCCCAGGCCCACCTGCCTCAGGAGACAAAACAGAGAGGACCGCTATTTCTGACTCTCTTTGGAGTTGCCAGAAAATTCTAAGCATCTTTGGAAGAAGCCTTGGTTGTCGCCATACACCTTCAACTTGAAGAGTTGGTTTCGTTTTGGTACTTGGTCCTAACAAAAGCCAGCAAGCTGTAGAAAGTCTGCCTAACCCTAATGCCTAACATCACCAAATCCCAACCTGGGCTTAGAGCACATAAGGTGACTCTTGAATCAGGTATCAGCCTTTGTCAAAGACACAGGGATGAGCAAACGGCACTCTTTAGAGCAAGCCAGACTCTTTAAGCTTCAGTTTACTCATCTGTAAAATAAAAATTTAAAAAAAAAATTTTTTTTAATTAAAAAAATTAAAAAACCGCCTCGGTGGGAAATGGTGAAGATCCTTCAAAAGTGTGTGTGAAGAGTCTCTCATCCACCAGGCACTTTATAAAAACCTGTTCCTGCCCCTTCCTTGCGGCAGAAGGGAGTGGAGGCAGATAAGAAAGCATATGGATTCTATCCACTGATCACTGGGGGATACGGTTTCACATCGGAGCAGAGTGCCCTGGGTTTTTCTTAACAGCACCTCTGGTCTCGCATCCAGAGCCCTGAACGTCTGGTGCGCTGTGGAGATGTTGCCCAGGCCACTTCAGTGACCGGACTTGTGCGCAGGCTGGGTTTACCTAAGTTCCCACAACCTCCGGGAAAACAGGGAGCTCTCTTAATTCCCGCAGCCATCCTTCTCCCCTATCGCACGAGGAACTTCTGGTGCAATAAACTGTCAGACTTCACCAGAGCTGTAATGCCTTCGCCAGAAGCGCTTAACCCCGCACCTGACCCAGACTGCGGCCTGGACTGGAGCCTCCAGGCAGCTAACTCAGAGTAATGCCATTACCGCCTTCTGGAACACCGCTCAGGGTGCCGGCGAGTGCCGGCGAGTGCCGGCGGTCCTCCGGGGCCTAAACCACTCCCTTCCGGGAGCCCGCACGCCACCCGAGGCTTCAGGGAGGGGCGTGGACTGACGCGCTGGCCGGGCGCGCCGCGCGGGGACTTCAAACCCGCGCGGGCCCTACGGAGGCGCGACCCTGGCACCGGAGGAAGGGCGCGGGAGCCGCGGCAGCTCTTGCCAGTCGCCCGTGCAGTCCGGAGAAGAAACAGGCAGTGTCGCAGTTCTGAACACTGGCGTGCACCTCCGCGGGTCACCCCCTTCCCCGCCCCTCCTCCCAGCGTAACGGGCAGCTAAGCTAACTTCCCGAAACTCCGCAGAGGGAAATCCTGACCCGGCCCGCACCTCGGGGCGGGCGCGCGCCAGGGCGCGCCAAGGCGCGCCGGGGACGGAAGTGGGTGGGAGCAGTGGCCGCGCCACGCCGCGCCTTTGTTACCGCTCCGGGACCCCGCGGGCCGCCGGGAGCACCCGGTCGCAGCCGCCCGGCAATCGGCCGCCGGCTCCGAGGTTCCCGTCGCCGCCCCGAGCAGGACCGCCCAGAGCTGGAGTAAAACTGGCCCCACCTCCGGCCCCCGAGAAGGGCGCGCAGCGGCGCGTCCTAGTGTCTGCCGGCCTTAGTCTACGCTGCCGTTCCCTGCCCTGGGGCCACCGCGCGGAGGGACGTTCCTCACCTTCCCAAGCTTTCCCCCAGACCTCTGGGTGGCAGAATCGCCGCTTCCCGACGGACAGCGGCTTGGCAGCCCCCGCTTCTCAAAAGCGCCACGGCCACTCCCTGCTTCCTTTCACAGAGCGAGGATCGGGTCCCCCCTCTCGGGATGATTCACTACGCTCCTTACCTGGAGGCTCTCGAACAAGTCCCCTCCCCTCCGCCGGCCGGCGCAGCGATCGGGAGCTGGCGCCCTCTGCCGGGCCACCAGCGGGAGCACCCGCGGGACCGAAGGAACCGAGGGGACCGAGGAGCAGGACAGAGGGTCGGAACCTGAAGCCCACTCGAGCGCAGGAGCCCCGCACCTACCGCCGATGGACATCCCGTCCCGAGCACTGGCCTGCGCGCCGGGGCAGTCCTGGCCGCCGTGCCAGTGCTGAGGCCAGACCCCGGGGAAAGAGGACCAGAGCTGTCCTCGAGCCCCCCGGCCACTGGGCGCGCCCGGAGTCCCCCACTTGCGGGCCAGCCCGTTCAGCCCCGCCCCTGGGGATGTCCCTAAGAAACCACTATGTATAGCGTCTGCACATTTAGTTTTAAAGCACGGGAAAGGCAGTTTTACCGAGTGAAAACAAAGTTTGGGTCCTGTATCTCAGTAGCCATCTCCTGCTCGAATTAAAGAGGCGGAGGGAAGGGCGGTGGCCCGTCACACCCCCAGGGTCCTAGTTCTAGGAAGTGGTTTGGGGTGAGCTCCAGGCGTATCCGCAGCCCCGGGCCACCAGGGTTCTTGGGTGCCAGCGGAGCCCTGAGTCTGGCTTGGGGCTGGAGGCCGGCGCCGCCGTGTCATTCACCCGGCCGGGAGGAGTGGCTGTCCGAATGACTCGCGCTTTCGCCAGAGTAAACACACTCGCAGCAGGTTAGCCTCTCTCCCTCCCTTTCTTCCCCCGGGTCCTGAGTGAAACTTTGCAGGGGGACTAAGAGGAGGGGCAGAGGAAAACTACACGCGGGGCCCCGCGTCCCACCACCGGGCGCCTGCACACTCACACCCCAACTTCCCAAGCCCACTCACCCGTTCGGCTCGCCGGCCGCGGTCGCCCACCTGCCGGGCGGGCCCCCCCACCCAGCACAAAGTTCTCCGCAGCGACGAAGGTGGCGGTCGCTCCGCGGCAGCGCCGGGCGGGGAAGCGCACACCGGCGCGGGACCTTGGGGACGGCGGCACCGTCCCCACACCAGCTGGCTCTCCGCGAGGGGCCCGGCGAGTCGACTCGCCGCTGCAGCCGGAGCAGAGCAAGTTGCGAGGCAGGTCAGGGCCGACCGCGAGCCTCCATTCCCGAGCGTGGGCGCGCAAGTCGCGGCGCGGCGGGCGGGCGCCGGGTATTACTTGTAGGGCCCCCGGGTGTCGGCCGCCCGGCGCTCTGAGTGGCTCGGATGGCGCGCCAGGCCGGCGGGGCGGCACGACCCACCCCCTCGGCGCGTACCCGCCCCGGCCCGGCCCCGGGGACGCGCCCACGCGCACGCGCCTGGCGGCTCCGGGGTTCCCGGGACTCTCGCTCGGCTCCAGCCATGCTGCCCGGAGGCCCGGAGGGGCTCCGCTTACCCTTAGAGACCCGGAGCGGTCGCTCTGAGTTTGAGCCGTTCGCGGGATAAAACCCACCAACGCGTGCGAACGTTGCTGTCCCCAGAACTCTGGGCCAGTTGTCAAGGAGACCGCCCTTGGTGGCCCAGTCACAACTGTGCAGAAGTCTTGTCACAACCTCCCCGCCCCCGCAAAAGGCTCATCGGGACGGGGGACCATGCCCTATCTCAGTGGTTCTCATACTTTACACTTCAGCCAATCACAGTCCCCAGAGATTTGTTAAAACAGGGCTTGTTGTTGCCTCCCCCACCTCACCCCTCCTCCTCCCTTCTCTGATTGTTTTAGTCTAACAGGCACCGGAGAATTTGCGCTTCTAACAGGTTCCCAGGTGATGCTGAGGCAGTTGTGAATATCAGGTCAGTTGAAGTTTGTCAAATACTTGGTAATCGGCAAGGCAGTAGATAGACACATTTATACTTGTTAAATCTACTTGTGCAATTTATCGGTTTCAGTAGCTAGCGTTCACATTTCATTTCGTTCCAACCCTGGCTTCTTTCCCTCCCAATGCTAGATTCTTATTTTTCCTCTTGGGTATGCACCGAGCTTTTGTGTGTACCAGCCCCCATCACAAAAGCAGAAGGCGAGTATATTACTTTGCTGGGACCACCATAACAACACACCAACCACAGTCTGGGTGCCCTAAACAACAGAAATTTATTTTCTTACAGTTCTGGAGGCCAGAAGCACAAAATCAAGATGTCAGCAAGATTATTGCTTCTGGAGCCCCTCTTCTTAGCTTGTAGATGGCCATCATCTCTTATAAAGACACCAGTTGTGCTGGATTTTTGGACCCACCTAGATGACCCCATTTTAATTTACTTTCTTCTTTAAAGACCCCGTCTCTAAACAGCCACATTCTGAGGTGCTGGGAATTAGGACTTCAACAGATGAATTTTGAGGGGATACAACTCAGCTGGTAACAGGGAGCTTCACTGACCCGAAGAGCCTAGAACAGAAACTGAGCTTCTGCCTTCTATCCCTGTGCCCTCCATGTAGGCTGGCCTGTGGATTCCTATTCCCATAACTGAGTGCTGTGCTACACAACTGGAAGGACTTAAAACCTGGTAAAGAAACCATTCTCTCAACAGAGCATAGGGTCCTCCCGAAGATAACACCCAAAGTACAAAATGAATATTGGGAAGCTATCAGGGATCTGGGACCCCCACCCAGCAAACATTTCAGAATTAGCCCTTTACTTTTTGCTCATGACTAGGTCCATATCACCCTTATCTTTGTCCTGCTTTGTTGGGACTGTGACCTCCACCTAACACCTGTGTCATCTCCAGAAGTCTCCAGAAGGAAGGACTGTGTTCAATAAATATATTAAAGACTCTTCATTCTTCCAGCTATCTGTGAGAGCTCTGGCAGCACTTACAGCTGGAGAAGACAGGAAGGAAGGAAGGAAGGAAGGAAGGAAGGAAGGAAGGAAGGACAGACAAGGGCTGTCTGCACTGATCCCACACTAACCAGAGTCATGGGAAAGACTGATTTCCAGCAAATCAGTAATTGTCCTGAATTTGAGCCTCCCCAGTCTTCTTCTGATTCTGCCCTACTTCATATCTTTGCCTTGTCTAACACCAGGCCAGACTTTCCCAAGCCTCAGAGCCAAATGGCTATTAGAACACCATAGCACTCCAAACTCAGTATGTCCATCATTGAACTCTTCCCCCAACCATGTCCTCCTCCTGCACGCACTCACCATCAGAATGAATGGCTCAAACGCAACTCCATTCATGCCATCCAGAAACCTGGGAGCCATCCAAGATGGGACCTGCTTGAATCCACCTGCTACTGTGTCCTTAATGTTCTTAAGAGACCAACCCTATTCATTCCTACCGCCATTGCCTCAGCCAAGCCCTTTTGTATGATTTCTCTTCTGGTGTTTGACTCTCTTCTCCTCTTGGCTTCTTAGCCAGCATCCTCTCTACTCCATCTTCAAGCATCTTTCGAAAACAGAAACCTGGTTATCCTCTGCCCTTCTTAAAACTTCTCAATGGATTCCCTTTATGTTTCAGGAGAAAACTCAAGCTACTTTGCTCACCTCCCTCCAGAGGTTCATCTTCAATCATTTGCCCATGGATGCCCTTTCCTGCAGCCAGGGACCACTCACAGTGCCCTGCAGATTCACGAGGTCCCATGCTTTCGGAAGACAAATACTTAGGACATTCTTGGACTAGAGAGAAGGTGTCATTCACCCCTCCCTGAATTAAGGGCCCCCTTGCTTCTCTCACAGCACCCCATGTGGGGCTCAGGCATAGCTCTTAGAACACTGGGGCAAGATTACTGGGTCACTTCTCTCTGTCCTCCATTAAACCATGAGCTCCTGGAGGACAAAGACCTCGTCCATTTTTTGTAGGTTTGAAGTCTAGATTGGACTTGATGCTTGGAAAAAAAAAAAGTTTGCTTTAAGCAATGAATTAATTCTTGGGAATTCAGAGGATCTGGTCAAACTTAACATTTGTTAAGTTTGTTAAGCTAGAGCAATCTTCACTTTTCTGATAATATTTGGTGAACACTCTTAAGTCATCCCCTGTTTGAATTATTAATTTATCCTTTAGAATCTCGAATTAACTTCTATGCTTCCCTTTTTTTAAATTTAATTTTATTTTTTCAGTGTTCCAAGATTCATTGTTTATGTACCACATCTATGCTCCCTTAATACCCAGGATTCTCTAGGGTTTTTCAAACTGCTGGTCAGGAGATCAGTTTTGTGGATAAAGATGAGTACCTTTGTTTTATGAAATCAAATTAGAATTAAAACAGTACAGTGTATCCTATGTAGTAAATATTATTTTCATGAAACTTTTATTTTGGTTAACTGTATTTGCAAGGTGTGTGCATGTGTATGTGTACGGGGTTGTAGTATCATAAAATTTATTCCAAAAAAACTGGTACAACAACACTCTCTTAGGAGGTGTTGGATCTGTGTTCATCAGAGGACATGTTTATGAAGACATTAGAGAAGGTGGAGTTAAGCAGAGAACATTTTCTGGAAAGATATTCTGAGCCACTCTTTTAATTAAGGAATTGGCAGACTGGAGAGTGAAACACAGTCCTCCCTCTTCACACAGTAGGCGCCTCTTAAATGCTTTTATTGACTGGTGCATGCGTGGAGATGGGCGAAACTGTGCAAGATGTGTGTGGGAAGTTCTTTTGGCTGGAGTATTACAGTGAGTAAGAAAAAATGAGATCAGTGTCACAGAGAAGAGGGGAGAGGCCTGGTTTGTCGCCAGACATTGCTGGTGTTCCCTGAGGTTTCCAAACATGAGCAAGAGGTACTATGACATGGGATTTCCTAACCCGGTTTCCATCCTGAATGTTCCCAAATCAGAAGTATGTTATTAACTGAGCCTTTGCTGAAATAAAAGTACCACTTTCTCTGTGCTCGAGTTGGAAATATAAGAAGCCTGGAGTGATCTGCAGGGGCTCAAAGCAATGTGTTCAGTTCAAGAGTCAGATTTTCTCATCTTGATAGCCCACTAGCCTGGAAAGTCTATTGAGAGAGGGCAGAAATGAGATAGGATTATATAACAAAGGAAAATAACAAATGGCCCTTATAAAACTATAAACTTGAGAGTTATGCCAAGTATTTCCATCCATTTTGAATGCCTTTAACCAAGGAACCGAGATCCAGCCCACAAATATTTAGAAGGCAATGTTTTCACTCCCTGGTCTAAAGTTTAGAATCTATAAAAGAAGGTTGCCATGTAAATAAAGAATACATATTCCTACTCTTTTTTTTTTTTCATTGCTTAAGTCATTCTAGCCTGAGTAGTATAGAAGAATAAAAATTTGGGTCAGGGGAAGTTAGACAAGATTTTTAAAAGGAGAGACAAAGAGGGTAAACCAGAGAAAGCCAAAATTATAATAAAGAAGAAATTCTAGAGGACAACTCTCTACTCGCTCGCTTCTAAGTAGAAATACACTTGGCCATGAATATTATAGAATTATATTTTGAATTCGGAAGATGGGCAAAATCTTAAAGGAATCAGACTATGGCAAGCATGAGTTTTAATCAAACTTCAAAATGGGTTCCAAATTCTACTTCTTTGGCTTTGGGGAAAAAATAAAAACAAAAACAAAACAACAAAATAAACACAGCAGGATGGATTGGGGAAAAGAAAATGTGGCTTTGAAAAATTCCTGGAGGGGCACCTGGGTGGCTCAGTGGGTTGGTAAGCCTCTGCCTTCAGCTCAGGTAGTGATCCCAGGTCCTGGGATCGAGTCCTGCATAGGGCTCTTTGCTCTCTGCCTGCCTCTCTACCTACTTGTGATCTCTGTCTGTCAAATAAATAAATAAAATCTTAAAAAAAAAAAAAAAAAGAAAAAGAAAAGTTCCTGGAGCTGAAATATTCTTTGATATTATTTATAACACTGGTCATTTCTTAACTGTCCAACTGGACACCAGTCGAATTTTCTCCCTGAAATACAGAGAAGATTCTTTATCTATATTGATTCCTTATCTATATTCAATCGGCCCTTCCTTATCTTTTGTAATGTTACCATTAACAAAGCCCTATTTAAGACCTTGAAAATCAGCAGTAGTCTTGGTAGTTACTAGCAGAGGAATATGTGACCTTCCTTCCAATAAAAATTGAAAATAGAGGTGGGGCAGAACTAAGCAGAAGTTGCTCACCTCCTTCAAAGTAGCTGCTCTAGGGGGCCATGGGCTTAGTTCCTTTATGCTGTTGCCTCTTTGGACACGGGCAGCTCTTTTTTAAAGATTCAAATTGGTAGTGAACCTTCAACCTTTGCCTGCTTGATTTAGTCTCCTCTCTGCCTCGTGGTCACTTCCTCGTTCTCGCCTCCTGTTGGCTACAGACTGTTTCCCAGTCTAGCATTGCAGTTTCCTTGCTTCTCCAGCCTCTGAAGGTTGCAGAGCCAGCCCCATGGGACTCAAAGCTGTGTTACTTTGAGCTAGTTATTTAACCTCTCTGTTCCTCAGCTTCCTCACCTACAAAAGGGGGATAATAAGAGAACCCCTCCCTTTGAGGCCTGTTGTAAAGAACTTTGGATGATACTTCAAACATGGTAAGTGGTGAATCAACTATTTTTAGTTTTTGGAAGTGAAAACTTCAGCCATCATCGGTCCACTGACAGATGAATGGATAAAGAAGATGTGAGATATATACATATATATATATATATATGTATATACATATATGTATATGGAATATTACTCAACCATCAGAAAGAATGAATACTTACCATTTACATCAACATGGATGGAACTGGAGGGTATTATGCTGAGTGAAATAAGTCAATCAGAGAAAGAAAATTATCATATGGTTTCACTCATATGTGGAATATAAGAAACAGCACAGGGGATTGATCATACTGTAGGGGAGGAAAAATTGAATGGGAAGTCATCAGAGAGAGAGAAAAACCATGAGAGTCTCTTAACTATAGGAAACAAACTGAGGGTTGCTGGAGGGGAGGAGGGTGGAGGGATAGGGTAAATGGGTGATGGGACTTAAGGAGGGCACGTGATGTGATAAGCACTGGGTGTTTTATGCAACAGATGTATTACTGAACTCTATATCTGAAACTATTGATGTACTATAAGTTGGCTAATTGAATTTAAATAATAATAATAAAAAAGAAGTGAGATCATGACAGTTGCTTAGAAGTTAGCCAGTGAAGAATGACAGAAAGAAAACCTTGGGAAGCTATTCTGCTAGCATTTGAACGGTCTTGTTACACGAACTGTTTGCTTCAGAGAGTCAACATTCATTTTTATGCCACCATAAAACCACCTGAGTGACCTTGGAAATACCATCTCTACCTGCTGCAGCCTTGATCAGGGGATGGTTTCTACTTTCCCAAGACAGATGAGCACCCTGGGATAGTCCACTCCCTGCAAGCCTCGTGGACAGACCCCAACCCAACAACACCCTGTGTTGTTTCGGAAATTTTCCTGAACTTCTTTGAAACCTGATCTCACCCAAAGTCTATATGCCACACTTTAAGCCTGTTCCCGCCAGTTCTATTTCTGGATGAGACCACGCTGTGGACAACAGTCTTTCCCGGAGCTGGAGTCCTCATGATTCTATTGTGTTCCTGAACCGCTGCAGAGAGAACGCATTTCTTATCATTCCACCTTGTTTATTAAAAACAGCCCTTTTATCTTCCTTATCAAACCTTGCCTAGCTCTAAACCAGAATTTTATTTAATATGGCAGGATAAAAAACAAGTAATTCTCCCCCTCAGGATGAACTAGAACAACACAGGAAATAAAAGACTAGGCAACAGTCAGAGGCTCACAGAGCCTTTTCCTGCTGGGAATATTGATCTAAGACATGCCTTCTGACTCTAACCTGATATGCCTTCGAGAAGATGACCTGAGAAAAGACGTAAAGAAACTAAAGTCCAGTAAATTAAAGCCAACAGGCTTGCGTACCATAAAAACAGCGGACTTGGGGTGCCTGGGTGTCTCAGTGGGTTAAAGCCTCTGTCTCTGGCTCAGGTCATGATCTCAGGGTCCTAGGATCGAGCCCCGCATCAGGGTCTCTGCTCAGCAGGGAGCCTGCTTCCTCCTCTCTCTCTGCCTGCCTCTCTGCCTACTTGTGATCTCTGTCTGTCAAATAAATAAATAAAATCTTTAAAAAACAAAAAAACACTCAACTTGATCCTATGGGGATCAAAAGATCTTTCTTATGACATCTGACACCATCTGTATGTCAGGGCTCAGGGGACACAATCGGGAAGTTTTCCGGCAAGCTACAGGACCGTCTAACGACCTGGTCTTAGAAATTGTAGTTAAATCCAGAGGCACATCCTTCAAAGGGCTCAAAGAGAACTAGCAGCTCATCTGCGCTGAAAATCAAAATCTGGAGTTAACACAGGACTTAAGACTAGTGCTTTCTTCCAGACAGTGTAATAGATCTTTCCTAAGAGATGAACGCTACCATTGCAGAGCAGGACAGCAAAATGCCTGTGTTGCCAGGGCTCACAACTAGGGTTTTGGGGGGTGGCAGACGGGCTTGGTGGCAGACTTCAGACATTATGTATATCTTCTCATTGTTGCCACTGCTAGTTTCTTGTCACCCACGGTGCTAGCTGTCCTGACTCTGTTCCTTCCTCACTTCACACTGCCCTTCTTTCCCGAAGTTAATAGGAGGATAGCAGTACTGTTAGGTTGCTTTCAGCTAAAAGTAACAGAAAGTCCTTTCTCTCTTAGCTTCCAGAATGGGGCTTCATTATGGGAAGTCCAGAGGGCTTCAGGATTTACTCTGTCCAGTGGCTCTAGTTCTGCTGCCCTGTGGTTTCTTTTGTGAGTTTCATCTTCAGGTTGGTAGCAAGAAGATGCTGCATCTGGTCCCAGGCCTCAGAGCTGAGCTGGACAATATCCAAAGAAGAAAGAGAAGTCTCTTCTAGAAGCTTTTTGAGAAGACTGAGAAGTAAGTTTCCCCTAAACCACCAGGAACTTTAAAACCTCTCTTTGCACGCCAACAGCCTGAGTTATTTGTGCTCATTGCAAAGGTAGTCATTAGCAAGAAGGGTGACAATGCCCCTGGACCAGTTAGGCCTAGCCCTCGTGTCGAGGGCTCCATGGGACTCCATGACTCTGGGAGGAAGGAGAGAGGCCTAAACAAAATTGGAGTTCTATTACCCAAAAAAATAAAAAATAAAAAAAATAATAATAAAGAATGCTGAATAGGCAGTTATGCTCTCCTCTGCCATAGGATATATTGTTATTATAATTTTGAATGACAGTAATAAAAGCTGTGGTAATTGTTATGCTGCCCCCAAATTTTCTGCCTTTCTGCCTTCCGAGCACATGGTAGTATTGGAAAACCTGACCCTCTTGTGGGGTCCTGTCACTGGATCTGGCCAGTGACCTGAGAACAGAAGTGGTATGTTTGGCTCTTGTACTAGTTTCTACCGATAGATCTTGTCCTCTGCCCCAGGGACCAGCAACACTTCAGATGATGGCTGCCCCGCTAGCCTGTGTTCTGGAGTCAGGTCAGGGCAGAGCAGAGCCTCCAGGCCACTTGCAATGGACAAAGGGCATGATAAAGAAAAAAACACGCTTGGATATTTGAACTAATTAGTTCCTACCGCAAAAGTCTTGTGTACTTTGACCAATATAATAGCTAACATCTATGCAGCGTTTACTGTGTTCTTAGGCATGTGATAAGGCATTATCACTAGTTCCTATGGCGATGGGACATCAGGAGGGGTAGAGCTCCATCCATTTACCCACAACCCCAAAATGACTATTCCTAAGCATTTGTACCAACTGGCCATTACTTAGGTTATACCTAAGTATGGATTGCCCCCTACCCCCCATACAAGGGTGACTGTTCTAGGGATTTGGGGGAAGAAAAAAAATGAGTTTGTGTGTGTGTGTGTGTGTGTGTGTGTGTGTGTGTGTGTGTCTAGGGGTCTTCAGAAATAGATCAGGAACCTTCAGGTGTACACACAAGATGGGACTTCAATAAGAGGCCAGAGGGGAAAATATGCTATTGGAATAAAATTATCTTTTGTTTCTGCACATCTTACAATCAGTGCACTGATTACATTTTATTCCAACTATCTTTGAGGATGTTTTTATACCAAACAGCTTGGCAGATAGAGATAATGTCTTCCCTAGAGCAAAGAGCACCACCCTGAAAAGTAGAGATAGTATCTTTCCCTGAAGCCAAGGCAGGTATATTTATAATCCAATTTAATAAAGATAACATCTCCCTCTGCAGCAAAGTGAGTGTGCTTAAGTGCCCATTATAAAAGAGTTAGTTTCCTTAAGCACAGGGTTCCTCTCCTGGAATGCAACCCTCTTTGTGTGTAGCTGTCATCACTTTGTGGGAACTAATGCTTGTGATGTAAAAATTCTGATACGCAGGGCACCTGGGTGGCTCAGTGGGTTTAGTCTCTGCCTTCGGCCTGGGTCATGATCTCGGAGTCCCGGGATCGAGCCCCACATTGGGCTCTCTGCTTGGCAGGGAGTCCACTTCCCCTACTCTGTGCCTTCCTCTTTGCCTACTTGTGATCTTTCTCTCTGTGTCAGATAAAATCTTAAAAGAGAAAAAAAAATTCTGATATGCTAGTTACTGCTATAGCTATGGGTAACAGAGTGCCCTTTGTTTCTGACCCAGGAGTTTTGTGTCCCCTGGAAGCCCTCACAAAACTGTGGTAGGCTAACTTGCTAGTTTGCAAGTGGGGGTAAATCTCATATGTGGTTGTTTATGGACAGGTAACATTCCAAATTAAGTATATAGGTAGACATTAGAGAGAAACCTTGTTTACAAAGACTTTGCCCAGAGAAATTCATTTTCCAAGTAATTTCTTTATATTCCTTTTTATTTATTTATTTATTTATTTATTTATTTATTTATTTGACAGAGAAAGATCACAAGCAGGCAGAGAGGCAGGCAGAGAGAGAGGAGGAAGCAGGCTCCCCGCTGAGCAGAGAGCCCGATGCGGGGCTCGATCCCAGGACCCTGAGACCACGACCCGAGCCGAAGGCAGTGGCTCAACCCACTGAGCCACCCAGGCGCCCCTTTATATTCCTTTCTTAAACCTGGCAGACTCAGATGATTCAGAGGTCAGGTATGGCCTTTGAACTGGGTTGCAGATATGCTCCGTTCCCAAGGTCAGGTATGGCCTTTGAACTGGGTTGCAGATATGCTCCGTTGCTCTCACCTGCTGTCACCTGTTGGAAGAATTTTCTCTGGAATCTTCACATCTACCTGAGAACCTAAGTAACCAGCTTGTAAAAATAAACCAGAATGCTTTCCCAGAGTGTCACTCTCAGATTGCCCAAATGAAGGTCTACTCTGGTAGTCCCTGAATTCTGTTTCCAAATATCAGGAGACTGATACTGCCCAGGCACTCCAAGTTTCCAAATTAGAAATGAAATCCACTCAGTGAGAATCCTATTTGAACAGAGAGTGGAATTGATTCTAAGTGTTTGGTCTAAGCTTCAACGCCTAACTTAAAATGTGTCAACTGCCATGTCCTGAATGAAACAAACTTATGACAGACAATCAAGAGTCAGACAGCAATGGGTTGTACAGAGCTCTTTTCACCCAGTCATGCATTTTCCTCTACAGTTCACATCACAAATCATACATGGAGTATGGTGCAAGTATATTTTTATCATTGCAAGAAACAAAGACAAATGAAATAATGTGCATGGAATTGAGACCATACAGGCAATAATCTTTAGACCCAAGATCCAAGTCATTGAGTCAGACTTCAGTGATTTTTTTTTTAAATGAATCTTCATTGTGTCCAACTGTCAACCATATCTTATCCAGATCTATGAGATTCGGGAGAAAAACTTCTCTTGGAGTAAAAATGAATCATCAGTATGGCATTTCTGCAAAGATCTCAACCCATTGACTTTTAGGTATTAGTTCATTTATTCATTAATTCAATCTTAATAATTTACTGAAGACTTATTAATGTCCTAGGCTAAAACAGATACAATCCCTGCTCTTAGGAATATTCACACAAGAAGGGTTTAATTTTGAAATATGTTAGGAGCTATAAAGAAAAAGTAAATAGTGCTTTGAAAACTTATAACAGCAACCCTAACCACTTCGGGCAGGCTCGAGGAAGGCTTTCCTGAAGATGGGCATTGGAGCTGAACTCTCAAGGCTTTAAAGGGATTTAGTGCACAAAGAAATTGGGGATGGAACAGTGATGACAGGGGAAGTCTAGAAGATTATTTCAGGCTAATAGAACAGCACGATCAAAGCCCTTATAGCACATGCATACTTGCTACTTTGAGGACAATGAAAAGGGTCAAGTCTAAAATTGGGGACAATTTGAGGTACAAAATACATAATGATGGCAATAGATTATAACTTACAGAAAAAATAAATATCCGTCAGTCCACAATGATAATCAGCAATTGAATAAATAAACAGGGGACAAAAGCTCTTCCTTACAGTAGACTCCCAACTTATAAATGTTAAAGGGAGGATGAAAATAGAAAATCACCATTTGAAAAACATCACAGTAATAATGATTGCATGCAAGAATCATCGGCTGATGAAAAAATTGGTGAGTAAAATTATAATGAGAAACAGAATATTTACATAGATTCAAAATTTCTCTTCTCCCCACTCTCCTTCCCCTTAATGAAGAGTAACTTTACAATGGAGAAACTTAGCTGATACTATGTTAACAAGGGCTCGAAATTAACATCACCAATAATGAGACATTAACATCGCATGCCTCCTGATAAAATAGACTGAGAAGACTACATCACCTCTATGACATTCTTGCCAAATTACGTATCACCTGAATCTAACATGAGAAAACATCAGACAAACCAAAACTGAGAATTATGGTACTAGATAACTGTCCTATGTTCTTCAAGACTTGTCAAGGTCATAAACAACAAGAAAGAACAGGGATCCTCTCCAGATCAGACACAAAGGAGACACGACACTCCCATGCAGTGAGGAGTCATTGACTAGGTCCTGAACCAACTGTGGAAATCCAAGTAAAATCTGTAGATTAGTTCCTAGTATTGCATATGAAATTTAATTTCCTGTTTTTGATAATTATACTCTGGTTACGTAAGATGTTCACATTTAGGGAAGCTGGGTGAAAGGTACATGGAAAATCTTTGTAAGCACCTTTTTTTTTTTTGGTATGTCTGAAATTATTTAAAAATAAAAAGTTTAAAAAAAAAAAAAAAAAAAAAAGAAGGAGCTAAAGGAAAAAGGTTAGGGCTGCCAGAGCATAGAAAGTGAGAAATGGCTGGTGAGGTGAGCAGCTTGAGACTACACAGGAATTTATGTTCTAGGTGACGTTAGAGATTGAGTCTTTACCCCAAGAGTAAAGGAACACACTGAAGGGTTATAGACAGGGCAGAGACCACATCGGCTGCGGTGGGATAAATGGGTGAGAGGCAGCCTAGAATATATGGCGAGATCAGTAAGAAGGTCATTGCAAGCGGGCAAGAGAGAGGCTGCTGCCAGCTTGGTCTACGGTGGTGACAGCAAGAATGGATGAATATGAGGAGAGTCTAGAGGTATTGAGGAAGTAAAGTCATGGAGAGATGTGAGTGTGGAGATCGACCAGGACGTGGGTGTTAAGAATGACTGTACATTTCTGGCTTGCCCAAGCAGAGAAATAGAGAAGCTATTCACCAAGAGAGGGCAAACACTGAAAAGGGAGAAATGTTGTGAGCTCAGCCTTGGGTACTTTGAGTCTGAGTTCCCTTTGATGGACCTAAATATTGATGTCAGAAAAGGCATTTGCATTTTAGGGGAATGAAGCTCGGAGGCAAAGTCTGAGGTGGAGAGAAATGATGATCATTGAAGCAGCTTTTCTCCAGAATAGTGGGGGAAAGACGGGCAAACAAAAGAGTTGTGATTTAGCCTAGAAAATACAAAACTTGAGTTATGAATAAAGTCCTGTATGAGCAGAAAGGAGGGGCCGCTACTAATGTGGGGAACCGAGAATGGGTTTCATAGAGCAAGTGCTGTCAAGATGAGCTTAGAAGGATGGGCAGGAGTTTGTTAGGTTAGGGCAGAGGAATTTTTGGACAATCTGCATGAATATTCTTTTTTTTTTTAAGGTTTTATTTATTTATTTGACAGACAGAGATCACAAGCAGGCAGAGAGGCAGGCAGAGAGAGAGAGAGGAGGAAGCAGGCCCCCGGCTGAGCAGAGACCCTGACGTGGGGCTCAATCCCAGGACCCTGGGATCATGACCCAAGCCGAAGGCAGAGGCTTTAACCCACTGAGCCACCCAGGTGCCCCAGGACAATCTACATGAATATTCTTATATTTCTTTAACTGATAAGCAGGTCAGTCTTACAAGTCCTGCTAACAGGCAGTGGCTGTTGGTCAACTACGTGGGCTCTACAAGCAGAAAGAAGGCAGTGCATTTTCAGTTCTCCAAATGGTCTTTCTTTGTCCTTTTTCCTTATTGGGTGTATTTTGAACTTTATCTGCAATGCATGAACATTCCAAAGTTTTTCTTCTTTCTCTCCTGCAATGCTCCTCCCATCAAAAGTACTCCAAAACTATAGGGCACTATAGACTGTTTCCAAGGTGATTACTTGTTGGTTCAGATGTTGACAGATTGATAATGACTTATTTGGGTTATGACCTCTGGGTCATTTCCATTGTAATGAGGGATTGAAGCAGTCCCACCAGAACCAGTTGCAAACTGTGGGACTTGTGCTTTGTAGCAGGAATTACAGGTTCAGAAGGACTTTTCTTCAGGGCCCCACACTAAGTACCCATATTGCAAATGACCCCATGTCATTTAGAGCTATTTTCCACCCCCACACACTGAGGCATACACTGTCTTCCCATCAATAACTTGGCTCGAGATCACAGTGGTTATCAAAGTGGGAATAGAAGGGAGGATACATGCCTGAGGCTTAAGTATCCAAAGCTTCCAGTGATTCTGAAAAATTGCCAAAAGATTGAGAAGCTTAGAGGAAGAACTTTTTTCTTCCTTCTTCCCCCAGGTTTGTAAGCCACTGCTCGAGAACCCTTAAGTCTTCTTTCTACAGAGTCAGAGTAACTGAATTTGGCTCTCCGGGATGACTGAATTACTATGCAAGATCCCCCTGTGATCTTGGCTACCGTCTGTTTGAGGACCACCTCTCAGGGGAAACCATGGCTTAGACAGCATTATCATCGCTTCACATTCTTCACGAATTTCTTGAGATAGTTTCAAGATAACATGTACCCTTTGCCCAGTACTTTTGTCCATGACTACAAAATGGGACAATTTTAGCAGATAGTCACATCAGAACATTTATTAAACTAGCCATGAGCCACTGGTATTTGAAACTGTCATCAACAGTACCATTTACAGTGGCATCAAAAACCATGAGACACTTAGGGACAAATTTAGTGAAATATATGTAACATCAGAACAGTGAAAACTACATGCTGTGGCTAAATAAAGGAGACCTAAATAACTGGAGAGAAATATTATGTCCCCGAATTGGAAGATATTGTTTTCATATTAGTTCTTCCCAAATTGACCTGTGGAATTAATGCAATCCCAATAAAAATGCAATCCCAATAAATAAAAATCCCAAAAAATATATATTTTAAAAATATATATATTGACTCGCTGATTTTAACCTTTAGATAGAAACGTAAGAGATCTGTAATACCTAAAACAATTTTGAAATAGAAGAGTAAAGTTGGAGGACTTACACTACCTAATTTCAAGATTTATCTTAAATATTGGAATCAGGACAAGTTGGTATTGGTATATGAATAGACATCGAGATTGAAGAACCAGACGAGAATCCAGAAATAGATCCACACATACACAATTGATTTTTAACAAAAATGTCAATGTAATTTCGTATGGGTTCCAGTCATACATATGTATTTGCAGTACATCCAACAATGTACTTATGCCAGAACACTTAAGAACTCTTCAAATGGAAAACAATCCAATAAAGAAATGATTAAAAATGATAAAGAAATTTAAAGAGACATTTCGTAAAAGAATGGCTAATTAGCACATGAAAAGATGCTCGTTATCATTAATTAGTAGGGAAATGCAAATTAAAGGCACAAGAGAAAACTGCTACACATCCATTAGAATATATAAAATTAAAGACATACCAATTTGGAAGCCAGTGTTGGCAAGGATGTGGAGCAATGGAACTCATACATTGCGGTGAAAGCAGAATTGTGCAACCACTATGGAAAAGAGTTTGGCAGTTTCTTATAAAAACACACTTTAAAGGATAACACCCAGAAATCCTATTCCTAATATTTACCCAAGAGAAATGAAAACATATGTCCTCGGAAAGACATGTAGACAAATGCTCATAGGAGCTTAATTCATAACAGTTAAAAAGTGGAAATGACCCTAATTTCATCCACAGGTGAGTAGATAAACACATGAGGGATAGTCACACACTGGAATACTGGTCAGCCATAAACCAGGATGAACTTTTTCTGTATGCAGTGACATGGTTGGATCTCAAAAACATTATGCTGACACACCAAGGAGTACATACTGGATGGTTCCATTTATAAGAAATTCCAGAAAAGACAAATCTACTCTACAGTGACAGAAAGCAGATCAGTGGTTGCTTGGAGCTGGGGATTGAAGAGCTGACTAGGAAGTTTCCCCAGGGCATTTTCTGAGATGAGGCAAATGTTCTGCGTCTTGATGGTAGCGCTGGTTACTTAGGTGTATAAACTTGTCAGAACTCATCAAAATGTACGTTTTAAGTAGGTACATTGATGGAATTAAAATTGTGCCTCAGTAAAGTTGCTGTAACAGAAAAAAAAAAACATTTAGTGAGTAGAAGATACTATGCTACACCAATATCAAGCTGTGAGAAGACTGCATAGGGACAGAGAGAATTCCTGGGAAACCCCAGCCTGATGATGACCCCAGGGGCTTGTGGGAGCTGCCTCCGGGCTTGCTATAGGCAAACACCTGGCCTGGTGTTCAGCATCTTGGCCACCATGAGACACCATTGTTTGCACTGAGTCATGGGACTGAGCTCGGTTGAAGGATCTTGCCTCTTCTTCCTAGCTCTGGTCTGCTGCCTGATTTTGTAGGCTTCTGTCTCTTGTTTCCTATCTTCCCAGAGCTCCCAGCGAGTGGAGAAACTCATGCTTGCCCCACCAACTCTCACCTGAAGCTAAGGTTTTTTCGAATTTTGCAGAGAGGGGCAATATAACTACTTTTGCCTTCACTGGCCCTTTTTTCTCTTCCCCTCACCACTTCCCCAAATCGCATCCTACTTCTATTGGATTCCTCTGAAATCTATCTGTCTTTGCAGGTCTTAGCTCCTATCCCTTGATTCCACGTCTCAATGTCACTGGGATGTAGCACAGAAGAATGAGGACTTTCCCTTTGATTTCAGAGTGACCCAGGGACTCAGAAAAGGATGGGATAGCCCCACATGAGACAGCAGCCACCAGGGCAATGCCTGCCATGTTGAGACTTCACAGTAAAACCTTCCTTTGAGGCATAACAGTCAGCCATTTGCCCCCAAATAATCTATTTAAATGCGATTGCACTTTTGGTTAGTTCTTACTTCTACAAGCTAGAGTGCAAACTCCTTAGCATTGTCGACCAGGCCATCATAGCCTGGTCTTTGTATCTGAGGTCCCTGCCCTCACTTGTCCTCATCTGCCTGGTAACACTTCAAGCCTCAGCTGAAGCGTGCCCTGGTACGTGAAGTCTAGCCTGCACTCAGGGGAGCCTGAGTCAGCCGGCCTCCTTGCTCAGTTCTTTCCCTATCTCTGTTACAGGACTTAACACAATCCTGCAGTGACTCGACTGTCTGACCCTCTCTCCACAGAAATGTCCAGCTTATCGAGGGCAGAGATAACAGCATGCTTATTTTTCATGCCTTCTGTACCAAGCACTGCTCCTAACCCACAGTAAGCACTCAAGTCATGAGTACCTCAGTGCTTGGTGCTGTAAGGGACACAGATACTGCCGAAGCTCGGCTTCTATCTTATGGAGATTTGCTGGCCAGCAGGCCAGCAGGCCAGCTGAACACTCACATAACTGCAATGCAAGGGAAAGTGCAAGATAATAGCTTAAATGTTGAACAGGTTTGAGTGGCAAGGGAGAAGGTCCAACCTCTCTGTCTTTGCAGGTCTTAGCTCCTATCTGGTACAGATGTTTGAATTTATCTACTACTTGCTAATTTTTAGTGAGTACTTTCCCCAGGCTAAAGACCAGTTTGGCCTATGTTGCATTAGTTTCCTGGGGCTACTGTGACATAGAGACAAACCGGGGGGCTGGAAACAAGAGAAATGTATTCTCTCACCGTTCTGGAGGCTAGAAGTCCAAATCAAGGTTTCAGCAGGGCTATCTGTGTTCCTTCTGAAGGCTTTGGGGAAGACTCCTCTCTTCCCGCTTCCAGCTTCCAGTGGTTTCTGGCAGTTTTTCACGTTCCTTGGCTTGTAGCTGCTTTACTCCCATCTCTGCCTCTATCACACGCCCTCTCCCCTGTGCGTAGGTACAGGTCTCTGTCTGTCCCCTCCTTTTCTTATGAGGGCAGCAGTTGTTGGCTTTAGGGTCTGCCTTAATCTAGTAGGACCTCATCTTAATTGATTACATCGGCTAAGGCTCTATTTCCAAATAAGGTAACATTCTTTTCTTTTTTAATTAAAAAGACTTATTTATTTGTTTGTTTGTTTATTTATATGAGAGAGAGCACAAACACGAGCAGGGGGAGAAGTAAGGGGAGAGGCAGAGGGAGAGGGAGAAACAGGCTCCCCACGAGCAGAGAGCCCAATGTAGGGCTTGATCCCAGGACCCTGGGATCATGACCTGAGCTGAAGGCAGATGCTTAACCTACTGAGCCACCCAGGCACCCCCAAGTAAGGTAACACTCTGAGGTTCCAGGTGGAGGTGAATTTTAGAGGGATGCTATTTAACCCACTATACACAAATGATCTCATTTACTTTTCACCACAACTATACGAAGTAAGTGTTGTTACAATATCCATTTTATACATGAAGAAATTAAAGTATAGAGGACTTAAATGGTAGCCCAAGGTAACATACCAGAAATGCCAGGAATTCTGATGTTAAAGCCATTTTGTCGGAGTATCCACCGTGATCCACCTCTCTTAAAACTTATAAAACAAAACACAAACTTTTAAAATTGTGAAATACATCATTTATTTACCATAGTGTATGGAAAATAAATGCACAGATTAAGGAATATTAACAAAATGAATACCTATCTATCACTCAGGGTTTTTTTTAAAGATTTTATTTATTTATTTGACAGAGATCACAAGTAGGCAGAGAGGCAGGCAGAGAAGGGTGGGGGAGTAGACTCCCTGCTGAGCAGAGAGCCTGATGTGGGGTTCGATTCCAGGACCCTGAGATCATGACCTGAGCTGAAGGCAGAGACTTAACCCACTGAGCCACCCAGGCACCCTCTATCACTCAGTTTAAGAAGCAGAACACTACTGGTCTCCTAGACACACAATCCCATTCTAATCCCTTCACCCACAGATATGAGTCTGTGATCACTCTCTAATATACTCTCTGTATAGCAACTTCTGTCTCTGAATCAGTTTCCTAGGGAACCCAGCCTCTGAGGATTGGCAGCAAAAATGATCCAAGAAAGCACACCTTAAAGTGGGATTTTTAGACATTGATATCCCACCCCTGGGACTATATGACAAGGAAGACACCAGTGCTATTGGTAGGTGGGTCACCTAGCATGCTGTGGTGGTGGTACTGGGCCTGCTGGGGGCTGGGAACATTCAGGATATGTGTTAGAGTCTCTAGGATTGTGAATTAGTTAAATGGCTGGGGTGAAGAAAAGACAATATATTAAATACTTAATGCTGGGCTAGCATGTAGTATCCACACCCCAAATCTCAGTGACTTAATACAGCAAGAGTTCATTTCTGGCTCACATTATGTCTCAACATTGGTTGGTAAGTCGAAGGGGAAGATCACCCTGTTGCATACACTCAAGCAGGGACAAACATAGACAGAGCCTCCTTCATCTTGTGACTTTACCATTCACAACACAATGTTGGTGTGACCTCTGCAAAAGCACAGGAGAAGCAGAAATATGAAGTACAGTTCCCCCCCACCATAATTCCATGGCCCACACTTGACTGCAAGAGAAGCTAGAAAAAATAATCTTTCTGTGTGCCCAGGAATTGAAAAATGAAATGGGAGGGACGCCTTGGTGGCTCGGTCAGTTGAGTGTCCAACTCTTGGTTTCGGCTCAGTTCATGGTCTCAGGGTCGTAGGGTCAAGCCCCGTGGTAAGCCCTATGATGGGCTCCATGCGTAGAGGGGAGTCTGCTTGAGATTCCCTTCCTCTCCCTCTGCCCCTCTCCTGTTCTCACGCATGTGTATATGCGTACTCTTTCTCTCTTTCAAATAACTAATCTTTTTTTTTTTTTAAGTTTAAAAAACTGAAGTAGGATACACTGAAACAGAATGTTTTCTCTACTACAGAAAGGAATCTGGATTTTTGGCTTGAGCAGTTAAGTGGATGGTGGTGCTGTTTACTAAGGTAAGGAAGACGGGGCTTGGGGATGGTAGTGGTAGGGTGTTAGCGGGTGGTTGGGTGGTGAAGCAGGGTGGTTGGGTGGTGAATTGGTGGGGTGATGGAGCGGGGTGGTGATCATAATGGATGGCAGAACTTTCTGCAATAAATCGAAAAACCAGAAGGACAGAAAGATGTTTGAGAATGGTAGGAAAACCAGTGCTCTTGGATGACACAGCTTATGTTCCTTTTCCTTTCTTGCAACTGTTTTCCTTCAGCCTTGAATGGTGTATGTGGTCTGTATGTTCTACAGAAATGAGGAATGTGGAAATTTCGAGCATGACCCAGGAATTTGCAGTGTCCCTATGTCTAAAAAAATGGAAGCCAGTTTAAAAAATTATAAATGTAGTACATGCCCATTTAAAAACTTCAACAATAGGGAAGGATATGAAAGATGGAATAAAAAAAAAATTTCCCGGGGCGCCTGGGTGGCTCAGTGGGTTAAGCCGCTGCCTTCGGCTCAGGTCACGATCTCAGGGTCCTGGGATCGAGTCCCGCATCGGGCTCTCTGCTCAGCAGGGAGCCTGCTTCCCTCTCTCTCTCTCTCTCTCTGCCTGCCTCTCCGATCTACTTGTGATCGCTCTCTGTCAAATAAATAAATAAAATCTTTAAAAAAAAAAAAAAATTTCCCTCACACACCCCCTCTACCTAAAGGTAACCATGCTAACAATTTCCTATATGTCTCCTGTTGGAAGATTTTGTAACTGAATAGCAGTGAACGCACAATGTTTTAACTGCAGATCGTGAACAGCTGGCTGTGTAAAACTGCTTAATAAAAAAAACTAGACTTGTTTTCCAAAAGGGGGGAAAAAACCCAATTTCCTATATGTCCTTCCAGAATTTTCCATGCATGCACAAACACTGAAAATACATATTTTAACATTTGCATACACTATTATGAAACATGCTTTTTAAGTGATTTTTTAAATCTATTTAGTAATATAGCTCAACAATTTTATTTCAATACATACAGGCTTGCTTTATTCTTTTTAATAGCTACATAGTATTATTTTTAAAGATATACTTTCTATGTCAGTCATCTATTGATGGACATTTAAGTTATATCCAGATTTTTTTAAATTATAATGTTGCAGTGAACATTTTTTATTTGTTTCGTTTTTATATACTTGTGCAACTGTAGCTGTAGGACAAATTCCTAGAAGTGAGGTTGCCAAGTCAAGGGGCATGTACAGAATAGTTTTGCAGATATTAGCATGCCCTCCATAGAGGTCCTTATATTTGGCTAACAATGTGTGAAAGGGATTCTTTCCCTACATCCTCACCTCTCCTGGGTTTTATTAAACTTTTAAGTGTTTGCCAATCTGATACATTAAAAAAAAAAGTATCTTTTGTGTTTCAACTAGCATTTCTTCCATAAGTGTATCCATTTCAATCTTTTAGCAAAAAGAATGCAAAGGATGTCACGCAGAGATTATGGCAACTGCAAAAGGAGTGATTTGTTTGTTTTCAGCAGTGTTTTGTGTCCTTTGGCCTAATTATTTCCAGCGTCCAGAGACTTTCACTCAATAGGTCGCTTTTGAAAAGATCCACAAAGGCAGGGTAAGAGATGGGTTGTTTATAAACAAATGTGTTGGCAAAGAAATGCTGATGCCAGTGTCCAGACACACTTCCGACCCTGCTGCCCTCTCACCCGGTCTGCGGGGTGCTGACTGCACGGATGTCGTGGACGGCTGGAACACGCTGCCTCCAGTACTGTCTGACGTTGGCCCCTGAGCAAAGCCAGTTT
This sequence comes from Enhydra lutris kenyoni, assembly GCF_002288905.1. Taxonomy (NCBI): domain Eukaryota; kingdom Metazoa; phylum Chordata; class Mammalia; order Carnivora; family Mustelidae; genus Enhydra; species Enhydra lutris. The sequence goes on along the minus strand of NW_019154126.1, from coordinate 13,057,467 downwards.
CATCAGATGCATGCACTCTTAAAGCGGCCCTTTGTTTTCACTTTCTAGGGGCCTGGAAAGGGTACCAGCTTGTTTGGAGTTTCATCAATAAGGCATGGACTCACATTGAGCTCATTTTCTGCATCTCACTGCACCTGCCCCTAGAGTGAGCCTAGCGGGTGCCATCGCAGGCATAGAAGGAGCAGATCTAGGGGAAGGGATGAGTGGGGAGGAACATGAATCTGTCAGTCTGTGAACAGATTTCCAACTGCTTGACCCATCTCTTGGTCATCTTTGGAGGCCACATTTGCTTCCAAAGGGCTTGCTCCCCCATGTGCCTCCAGCTATATTGGGACAGTTTAGAAGTCCATCAGGTCAGCGCCCCAAACAACAGACATATTTGAGGTGGTTTGTAGGTCCTGGATACAAAGTGGCTCAGCAAGTCTTTTCCTTCCCAGATGCTTTTCTTGGGCCACACTGAAAAATCATAGCATAGTAGTTAATGGTCAGGTTCATGAATTTCACATGCTGGGGTCTGAATCTCAGCTCATCCGATTAATTGCTATGTGGCTTAGAGAAACTTCTTAACCTCTCTGTGCCTCAAATTTACACATGATTATCACACATAGCTCAGAGGCTACATGGCTTCAAATGGGATAATCACATACAAGATGAATATTTCTCCCCACCCCTTTGTCTTTCTTGACCTACTTTATCTGGTTTATTGCGTCATCACTTTTTCAAGTAGACTATTCCATCTTTTAGCAGCAGGACCAAGGAGGAAAGGTGCTGAGACTCAGTTGAGTAGTATCAGGGAGTTCTAATACTGACTGCACATGGCGGCAGTTTCTCCCATACCGCCCACCAAATGTGGTTCTGGACTCGGGACAGTGACACTGATGAAGCAGCTCAGAGGAAATGGTGTCCAGATGTGGGATCTGAGGCAGGGGGAATACCCTGCTCCCTGGGGTAGGATCAAGTGGAGTTTAAGAGTTAGATTTTCCCCTGGGATCCAATATTCCCCTTGGCTTCCAAGCTCGTTATTAATTGTGTTCATGTAATGAGGGAGAGCAAGCAGGAATCAACAACGCTTTTCAGTGATTTGTGCCATGTTCCCCAGTCCCAAGATCATTTCTTTCTGATGGGGTGCCTTCCATTGGGGGCAGAGTTAATCCGCTCCCAGAGGCAGTGAAGAACATAGATAACTACCCACACAGGGTAGTTATCTAGTTATCTGGTTAAATAACAAATGGTAAATTCAAAGGAGTTATGTAATCTGGGAATGTGACTGAAGGAAACTTCCCAGAAGCACCGGTTCAATAGCACTGAAGCTTACCTTATGCCTCAGACCCAACTTACAATCTATAGAAAATATAGAGGACAAAGAAGGTGAAGTACACCAAGGTGCTCACAGTGGGATATTTCCTAATGATGAAACAGTCTGCAGGAAAACTGGCCTGGATTCTTCAAAAAGTCAACATTCTAGGAAGAGAGGGGAGACTGTCCTAGATGGAAAGGGGTTAAAGAGATATAAACCCAAAAGCAAGGTGACAACCTCAATTAGATCCTTGTTCAAAAAAGTAAAGGAGAACAGCCATAAAAGACATTTGGGGACAATGGGAGACATTGAGGCAGGGGCTGATTGTTAAGTGATACTACGGAATTCCTTTGATTTTTCTGGGCACAATAAAGCCATTGCAGTTACCAGGAGCATGTTCTTATTTCCAGGCAATATCTGCCAAAGTAATTAGGAGTAAAGCATTATGATATACACAGGCAATTTTCCAATGATGAGAGAGAATATGAGTGAGAGAGAGAGAGTACTGTAACAAATGTGTTAACTGTTGAATCTAGGTGGAAAGTTGTTCTAGGTTGAGTCTATGAAGAGGCTAACTGGATGTTAATTGTACTACTTTTCCTACAACCTTTCTGTAAGTTTGAAAAATTATAAAATAAAAAGTTGGAGAGGGGGGCGCCTGGGTGGCTCAGTGGGTTAATCCTCTGCCTTTGGCTCAGGTCATGATCCCAGGGTCCTGAGATCGAGCCCCACATCGGGCTCTCTTCTCAGCAGGGAGCCTGCTTCCTCCTCTCTCTCTGCCTGCCTCTCTGCCTACTTGTGATCTCTGTCAGGTAAAAAAATAAAATCTTAAAAAAAAAATAAAAAGTTGGGAGAGAAGGAGAGCTTATGGACGCAGACACAGCTTTGGTGGCTTTCGTGAGATAGCATACCATAAGCTTGGGCGAGTTTCTATCCTCATGAAGGGAGGAGGCCTCTCATGCCCATTCTTGAATTGAGAATGGTCTTGTTGTGTGCAGCCCACCCCTGAGGCTGGACCAAGCGGACTGAAACTCTGAAGGTCCCCATCTGGGCCTTTCTCTTCCTTCTGTCCTCACCTGGCATAGAATATAAGACTCAATTCTCTCCTCTTTTCTACAACACCCTGTAGAAAATAGGATCATGGGAGAACTAACTGTCAAATTTTATTTGTTTACAGTATGGAACCTCTTCTCTTTGCTCAGCTATCCTAAATTCTAAACTTTATGCTCATTTTCAGAATGCAAGTTCATCTCAAAGATTTAAGAAGTAGATCGAATGTTGTATTGTTCCTGTATCTTCTACTTAGACTTCATGAGCCAGAATAATTCATCCAAGGAAAGAACTCCAATAGAAGGTCTTTCAGGCACAGATACAGACTCCAGAGAGAGCTTAAGAAGGCCTTACAGCAGAACAGTTCAAATCATTGGACCTTGAAGGCAAACAGAGTCCTTGATGAGAGACAACAAGCCATTCTGAGTGGCAGAAATTCACACGGCGCCTCTCACCCAAAGATGAATCTTTAACCAGCTGTGGGAAGCTTGCTTATCACAAAGCTAACAAACCTTAATAGGGATGGGCAGACAAATAGGTTGATAGCAATGGAAACCAGTACCCAAGGCACCGTTTGTAGAAGAAAGCCAGAACTGTGATGCCTGGACATTAACACCTAATAGAATATTCATTTAAAAAAAGGAAAGACAGCAGAGGTTTGGCAATGTTGAATTTTTTATTAAAGAAATTAATAAAACCTATCATCTGCTCTTTACCATTGTTTCAAGAAATGAGATATGCTTTCATTCCAAACAAGTAATAAGGGCACAATTGGAGAATAAAGGTAAAGGGGAAGAGGACAGAGGACCTAGATCAGCAGGATGACCAGATGGGTGAGGGGATCAAGGTGTTAACAGCCTCGATTAGAATGCCATCAAAAAAGCAGAGTAAAAACTCGTCTATAGGCTTAAAGCAGGAGATGATTATTTTCAAATATGCTTCTGACATCTTACGTTGCTAAGATGTAGTAATGAAACATTAAAGATCTTCTCTGCATTTGCAAAAAAATATGCCACATATTACATGATGCCAGTAACAACCCCATGTGTGTATGAGAGTCAGTTTATATATTTTTAAGTGCCTTTTAATTCTTTTAAGTCTCACAGCAAGAATGGGGGTCCTGACGATAAATTTGATCATTCCATTTCTCACCTTACATGAGAATCGGAAGCTCCCGTGAGGATTCCTGTTGAATCCACAAACATTCAAACATTTGTCAATAGTCAACTGGTCAATGGGTCTGAAACTGAACTTTCTAGACAATACTTGGCCAAATGAATCCAGACTTCTAAAAATCAGCATCACTGTAAACCTTCTAGATATGTTTAGAGCACCTTCCAACCATGCTTCAACCCCAATAAACATAGACTCAAAAAATATATATATAGTGCAGAAACAGGTAGTGGGCATGATATAAATTAACTCTGGACACAAAACATACTGAAAACAGACATGAAAAAAATCCATGCAAAGGGGATGGATCATGACCACAGCCTTTGGATCTTCTAGAAAGCAGAGCCCAAGGTAGGATTACTAAGGTGTTGACACGCATGTGAGAGGTGCAAACCCAAAGCTTTGGGAGGTGAGATAGAAGGGAAGCAACACAGCTAAGAATTCAGGCTCATATGGGGGATGTGGCACAGCAAATCAGAGAAAGTAGGTAGCATAGGAACCCTCTCACCAACATTCTGGAATTTTCTGGAAAGTTCTGCAAAGAAACCACACCCCCGCTCAGGCCACAGAAGAGAGGCAGGGAAGGAGACTGTCCACCCTTCTCCCTCTTTTCCCCCTTTGGATATCATTTCATCCACCAGGAGCTTATACTCTACACTTTCCCATGTGTCAGTGGTTACTGTAGAAGCCAGATTCCAGGCCCTGAGATGTGATGTTTTGTACAGGTCTGAAGGAAAAGGACTTGATTCTAACAGAGAGGGGGAGAGAGAGATTGAGAGAGAGAGAGAGAGAGAAGGAGGATGGGGAGGGGAAAGCGAAAAGCAGGAAAGAGGGAGAGAGAGAGAGAGAGAGAGAGGTGAGCGAATCTCAAGAAGTCTGTGTCCTGTGCAATCTTTATATTTCCCTCTAACTATGAAGCCACTTAATTACACACAGATTTTTTTCGTTGTTGTTCTATTGATTGGTACAGTACCAGTGAAGACATCAAGTAGCATAATGGGAGTTTTCTGTGCTCAGAGATATTTAATGAAGGAATCAGTCAGGAGAAAATATGGAAATGTCTAAACACACACAGTTAAATTTTAGTAAGAGCTAGGAGTGACTATTTAAGTTGAGAATTCTGCCAAAATTGAGGAGATTGAAAAATCACTTAGATCTACAGGTTTAGAAGAACTAGAAGTTTTTAGATTTCAGCTTGAATATTAATTGCCAGAGATACTATGTTGTCAAAGTTTAGGTTCCTCCAGAAACTGACTCAAAGTACAGGGATTTGAGGACAGGTAGTTTGTTTATGAGGTGAAGGAGAGACCAATGGAATAGAGGAAAGTGAGAGAAGAGGGAAAGCATGTGTTTTCAGGCAGGTCATGACCATTAGTCCCTGGACATCATGCTACTGGGGACACTGGGAGCCAGTGCAAGACACATTCCTCAGAGTAAGAGCATCGCAGGGGTGAGGGAGATGGGGTATTTATATACCAACTCCTATCAGTGGCTGGTCGAGGTCTGTTCCCAGGGTTGTTAAGTCTCCAGACATTATAGCCTGTTTTGTGGGAGGAGAGCAGAAATCCTTGCAATGCTGACAGCTTAAAGTCAAGCTTTTGCAATACAAGGAGGTATGGGCAGGGCACCCACAAAGGAGCTATGGCTGATCTGTGCTACTCTGTCACCTCTCAGGGTGAGATGACTCAGCACACACCTTCAGCTATTACGGTAGTTTAAAATTTTTTTAAATGCTTAATATTGTTAACAAAGCATCTCTTTCTTTGTGAAGGGGATGCTTTATTTTTAAACTACTTTTAGATGCATTGTCATGCATCCTATCAAGTAGAATGCTTTCTTCTTTACAAAATTGAACTTCAAAAAAGAAAAATAGATTACTATGTAGGTAGCTAAAATGAGAAAGCTTTGGTTTTGGAAAATTTGTGACTTTTTTTTCTGTACCAGAATATTCCTACCCAAAAAATACTTTAAGAAATTAACTAGTCTTGCCAGTTATCTGAATTGTGGAGGTGGGAGATTATTCAATCAGGCTAACTAAATTTAACTAGGGAGGAAAGCAGACTTAGCAGACACATCGAAAATAGACACACTAGCAGAGGACTCTCAACCTCAGTGCCAGCGGACTTTACCCCCAAGTTCAAGGCATCCTGGTCAAGGGCAGGTGGAAAACTCCTGACCATGCTACATTAGCATAGGATGATCAAACGGGTATTAACACAGTATTAATGCACCTAAGTGATGTTCATTTATTTTGTCACAAACACAAAAAACACTCACATGTTTCTCAGATAAAACATTGGGAGAATCTAAGGACCACAGTGGTGTCTTCAATGTGAAAGCCAGTCCTAAGTGGACTTCTGAGCATGATCATCGATTTTGTTCTCATAGCTTGATGCATAAACAGCTCTCCAATGGTTCTCAAACCAGGGGTGGGTGAAAGCTCACCAACGTGACAGCCTCCAATGAGCATCTGCAACTTGCTCATCTCTGTTCTCCGTGTTTCCCACTGTGATCTCACACTTAGAGTCCATAATCCCTAAGCAAGGGCTTTTCCTGGCTGGTGGTTATTTATTGTCTGGTCTCCCATGACACTTGCCTGTGATCATTTCAAATTATTTTCTCTCCTGGCCTCATTTCTCATTTTACTTCTCATTCTTCCATGTTCGCTGCTGGTTTGGGTCTCCACCTTATCATCCTGGACTATTTCATAGGCACTTCCTCTATGGTTCTTCGGAGTCTTGGGCATTGTTTAACCAAGTTTATGTTGAAAAAGGAGAAAAAAAAACTTCTAAACCTTTAAGCAAACACATACTCAAAAAAATGTGTAAAAGTTGCCAATTACATAAATAAGGGCTCAGAAACAAGTGCAACTATTATAAACACTTTCATGAGCTGTAGTAAGTTGAAAATGGGTGTTGTAGAAATTCTAAAATTAAAGGACATGAAGTAAACAAATGCTTCAAAATATAAGTACTTCCTCTAAAGAACCAGTACACCCCTGTCATCAGTTTATAAATTAACCACCACAGTGATCTCCCCCAGACTCGTGCATTCAACGGTGGGAATGATCACACTCTTATCTGAGTCTCAGTATTTTTTTCCATCTATTAAATGGGAATAATAACAATATCTACTTCATAGATTAGTTGTGAGGATTAAAGAAGGTAAGGCATATAAAATACAGTGCTGTGCTCAGTCAATCATTATGTTTGGTTACCTATTATTACCTAAGATATTTTTTTCTCGTGTTTGGAGTAAAAATGGAAGAGATAAAATTTTTTAAAAATCAGCTTGTGATCCCCGCAAACCCTGTTCTCTGACCACTTCTGAAAAGAGCTGATGTTGTAAGAGGCATCCCAGCCATGCTCGAGGAAGCAGAATGAATTCAGATACTTTCCAGAGCTACGCACTGAGGTCCCACCAGCCACTCTTATTAAACTACTGAGCTCTTTCTACCCTCCCTTTTCCCTCCATGGTCAAAAATGTAGTTGAAAAGAAAAAATAGCTCCTGCCTGCTGGGAGTGTCTGGACTGACACCAGGATCACCTCAGGTCATGCTTATGCTTCATTTTAAATTCGGTATTGCCCTTAAGAAGAAGCCACTTCTCCCTCACTGTTTAGACAGCACAGTGGGTTGAACAGTGTCTGCAGAATTTATGTCCACCTGGAGCCTCAGATGGGGGCCTTATCTGGAGCAGTCCCTTTGTGGATGTAATTAGTTAAGGATCCCAAGATATCCCAAGATGAAACTGATTCCTAAATCCAATGACTGGTGTCCTTATTAGAAGAGGAGAGGTGACAGAGGGACAAAGCGGGGAAAAGCTGTAGGAAGATGATGGCAGACACCCGAGTAGTGTCATCTGCCACAAGACAAGGAATGTCTGGGGCCACCAAAAACCGGAAGAGGGAAGGAAGTATCCTCCATCAAGCCTTCAGAGGGGGTATGGCTCTGAGGACACCTTGATTTTGGACATCCAGCCTCCAGAACTGTGAGACAATAAATTTTTGTGGCTTTAAGCCACCAAAGAATGCAACTAATGCAAATAGAAAAAGACAACACGTCCCCTTTGTGAAAAGGGGAGAAATTATAAAACTGCTTTCCTCTGCCTCCCCTCCTACACCACACTCATCTCAGTCCAATGTGTTACTTGCTCTTTGTGCTTGTTTTTTTGTCTCTCCTCCAACTAGAAGCCAAGCTCCGTGAGGACAGGGATTTTTTGTCCTGGTAACTGCTGCTCCCTGGAGCTCTTGCTGGCATAGTAAATGCTCAGTAAGGGTTTGTTGAATTTATGAATAAATGAAAGAATGAAATAGGCAGGAGTCCTGGGATTATCTATCTTACAAAGGGACAAAACTGAGAGGAACAGGGCATTCTAGGAAGAAGGAGTGAGAAACGTGTGTCACAGCTGAAGGTCGGAAAGAACGGAGCAGCTTGGAGAACACTTGAGAGTTGAAGGTAAGGATGGTATTGACTGACTTCCCAGGTGGGAAGGTGGGGTGTGAGCCTGGAGAACTGGAATGGTGCCTGCGTGAGAAAGACCTTGCATAGTGGTGAAGAATTTGGATTCATTCTGAAGCCATGGAAAGCCAATGGGTTTATTTGAAGCTAAAGAGTAATATCAAAAGTTTTAAGGAATTGTTGGAAATAGTGGCAGCAATAACTTCAAGAGGTGAGAAACAAGTGGCAAAAAGCAGAAGTAAGAACCGTCTTTGTCCAAGAGAAAGTCACTCCATTCTGAAGCGAATGGACAGCCTTGGTGAGGGACTGGAAGTGGGGGAGGGGGGCAAAGCAGCAGGGGAGCAGCTCAGCATGGCTCCCACATATCTTGCATGGGAGCTGAATTCCTGGTATTGGAAAATAAAATAAATGCAGCAAGTCTGAGGTAGGAAACATAAGTTTGGGGAGCCCCTAGAACATTCAGATGGAGATGTCCAATGCCAGTTGGACGGTTAGGTCTAGAGTTGAGGAGAGAGGCGAAAGTTGAGGACCTATCACTGGGAGACGTGGACCAAGATGGCGTCAGGAGAGGAGAGGAGACCACTCTTGTCGGGTGTCTATAGAGAGGAAGCACAAGGACAGGCTTCTCGGGAACAGGAAGGAAAGACAGCTTCTGTGTGAGCATAACTTACCCCAGTGCAAGATAATAAGCAGAGGCCATATTTGGTTATTAAGTGTTAATATTTTTGATGACTCTCTTCAGCTTGTCCTTTATAAAACTTATGAATAATAAACTAAGACTCAATGACCCCAAATAAACAGAAAATAGAAGTAATGGGCCAATTTAGTAATTGGCCACAGAAAAGTTTCCTGTTAGTGGAAGAGAGTAACAAAAAGAATCAAACATATTTGAAAATAATCTTTGTCCTGGAGGGGTGGTACAGTTCAGTCATCCAGCCTCGGTATGGTCTGAGGGTTATCTGGTTCCTTCCTGCTCAGTGTGGCAAAAATTCTTCTGTAAACCCACCTGGGCCTTTTTGTGGTTTTATGATCATTTGTCACTTGTTAATAAGCTCTCATTAAGTGAGCCCTGGGTGTTCTATGCAATCATGAATCACTAAATTCTACCCCTGAAACTCCTAATATAGTACATGTTAACTAAACTGAATTTATATAAAGAATTTTAAAAATTAAAATTTTTAATTTTTAATTCATTTTTATTTTTTATAATTAAATTTTTAACTAATTAAAAATATAATTTGATTTAGAATTCTCCCAAGAGGAGGACTATGGAACAGGAAGATGAAGAAGAGCATCTGTCCATAGGTTTGTTGTGACTCCTTCTTCCTTCCACCTCCTCATCCTTCAACACTGAGCTCAGGAGTCACCCTTTCTGGGAAGCTACCTGATCACTATATAGCTCCCCTATACACTCTGCCCACCATCTAAATGCCCAAACGTAAGATTAGCACATCTTTTCTAAGACTCTAACAATCTTCCATATGTATGTCTGAAATTGAATTCATTTCCTAACCATATGCTCATCTGCCTTATTCCACCACTAGACATGAGTCCTTGGGACATGAATCAGACTTTGTCATCTGTGCACTCAACATGCGGCCATCCCAGATCTCAGAAACAGGGATGCCAACCAACCTACCCACTGCCCCATACAGGCTGTCCAGCCTTGGCCCCCACCCTTGGGCTGACTCAGCTTTCCATGTCTGAGTATATTCCTTGTCCACCTGCACTGCCTCTTCTTGAATCTGAAGACAAGGGCAAGGAGAATCCAGAAGAGGAGGAAATGGGAAAAACCTCCCCTAAGCAGGAAATGACGGGCAGCAATGAACTTGTAGCAGGAAATGCACCAAACAGGGAAAACAGTTAGAGGCAGTTAATACCCATTAACTTATTCTACCTTCTGCCCCATAAGAGGTTCTCGATCGTCCCTTCACTTGGACAGCTGGAGACAGGGGCGGTGAGGATGAATCCCCCATGGGTTTGCTGCCCTGACATGTTAATAGCTCTTACGGCCAGACTCTGTCAGTGAGAGAGGTGCGCCCTCACACAGATATTCACACGGTGAGAAAACCAGGTGTTCACATGGTAAGGGTACCCAGAAGAGACAACTTCTTCTATAGTAAGATGCTGTTTCCTAAGGATGCTTCTGTCCATTACCTTATTGATCTTATTAGAATGTAAGCTGGGTTTTATTCTTTTAATTTTTAATTATGGACAATTTCAAACATGGAAGTAGAGAGCTGACTGTCCCCAACAGTCCCCAAGCCCCACACTCTCCTTCAACAATTATTCACATTCTACCAATCCTATTACATTTGTCCTCTACCTTCCTTCTCTTTTTCATGGGAGTATTCTAGGGCAAATCCAAGATAACGATATTATTTTCACAATGCCATGATCACATCCAACAAAATTATAGATGGTTCTTTTACATCAAATAATAAATAGTTGATTGGAGAATAAGTATCCTTACCCGTTGTTCTTTTTCATCCACAAGAAAACTGAGGCTCAAAGACAAAAGTGGTTAGTTCAAGGTCACGTGGCTGTAAGGAAGGGCACTACACCAAAACCAGGGTCCTCTGACCACAAGCCCAATGTGTTTTCCACCCTAGCTCCCATGCCAGAGAAACAGAAGTAGAGAGCAGAAACAGAGCCTCAGAGGCAAGATCCAGCTGCTGTTGTTTCTCAGGAGGTAAGATATTACAGCTGCAACCCTTTGTTCTTTGTGAGATTTGTTTAGATCTCTTCCCAGAATCAACCCAAATAGCATATTGTAGACAGAACACACAACCCCTGCTGGTTCGCCTTCCGGTATGTTGGGGTGCTTGGAGGCTCACACTGCTTGTCAGGGAGGGAACGGCTCCATGTGGTGTTCTCCGGATCTCAGGGACTCTCATCTGGTCAATAATAGTAGGAGGTCCACTTCCTGTACCCCATCCCTTCCTGAAGCTTGGTGAGCACTCCCAGGAGAAAGGAGAAAAGTCATGGAGGGAAGTGAAGGGAAAAATCCATGTGCTATCCAACCTCTCCCCGGAGAAGAAGGAGAGTGTGGTGGCCAACTTGGAGCCCTCCCAAGTCATCATCAATTAATTATGAGATCCTGTCTCCTGGTCAGGGTCCCCAGCCCCGTTTGTATAATCCCTTCCTTGTATGCCTGCTCTGGTTCTTCTTGAACGAGACAGCTGTTGGCATGCTTCTCCTCGATAATTGATGTTCATTACTACAGACAGCATTGGACTGATAGCTACAGCATGCTATACTGGAGAATAAGAAAGGATCCAGGAGAAGGACAAAAATGGAGAAGGCATAGGACAGAGTGGAGAAAGGGTCAGAGTAGCCTGTCAGTGGGGAGTCCTCAGTTCTGAAGTGTGTTTATTTTAGTCATCCTGAGTCATCAGCTGCACAGGCTTCCCAGCTGCAAGGCTGTGTCACTCTCCATGTCAACATGTGGCTGGGAGGAGGAAACTTCAGAACAGAGGAAAGGTAGTTTTTAAATAACAACAACAACAACAGAGATATGCTAACTAGGTCATGAGGCCGAGATGATATCCTCAGCAGGTTCTGAGAACCAAAGGACATTTCAGAGCACAGAAACGTCTAACAGATTCTCAGCCAAAGGGAGTTAGTTTGGGAATGAGTAGTGTGGTTTTCATTTTTCTCTAGGAAAAAGTCCAATTCGCTATTGTACATTTAAAATTTAAAAGATTTAGTGTTCATGCTATTATGCTTTATAACAGACACATACTTACACACATTCTTTTGTATGGATAAGATATTGTATTAAAATATTATAAGATGCTGGGAAGTTAGAGTAGCCGTATGTTTCCTATTCCTCCCAGTAAGTACAACTAAAAACCCTGGACATAACATATAAAATCTATAAAAGAAGATCCTGAAAGGTAGAAAGAAGGCAGACAGGCTGGAGAGCTAAGGACCCAAAGCACAATACAGCAGTAAGTTCTCTGGGTTGTCTGCTCCTTCATATTTTCAAGACTTGGAGCTGAAGCATCTGGCAATCTGAAAACGACAATAGGCATAAACAAAAATAAAACCACAACAGAGCCTGCTCTCTCCAGCCAAACAATGGAGAAATAGACAGTCTTGGAAGACAGAAAACTTTTGGACAAGAATCTCTCAACGATAGCCAAACCCACAGAAAAGATTGTGGTCCCACTTATACCCAGGCTAGCAAAGTCTTGAGTGAGGAGCCTGGATTTTTCCTCCTCACCCCCTACTCAGTAATAATGTGGTGTGCCTCCCCCCACCCCACTGGGGAGGTGTCAGAGGAGACTTAACGGAGAGTCAGCCCTGCTACTACTACTCAGGGGTAATGAAGCTGTGGCATCAGTGGAGGCCACATGTAGCGAAGAAATGAAAGATTATTACACCTCTCATCAGGGAGGTATCAGGGGGGCCTGATGGGGAGCCAGAACACTTACACCCACCCAGCAGTAGTGAGAAACACCTGCACTCCAGTGTCAACAGAGGCTAAGTGAAGAACCTGGACTTCAGCTCCCAGCTGGCCTTAAATTTTTTTTTAAGATTTTATTTATTTATTTGACAGACAGAGATTACAAGTAGGCAGAGAGGCAGGCAGAGAGAGAGGAGGAAGCAGGCTTCCTGCTGAGCAGAGAGCCCGATGTGGGGCTCGATCCCAGGACTCTGAGATCATGACCTGAGCCGAAGGCAGAGGCTTTAACCCACTGAGCCACCCAGGCGCCCCCAGCTGGCCTTAATAAGGCATTATTCATTCACCCATTCTCTTGCCAGGAACATGTCAGAAAAAGTCAGTGAACACAGAAGGATTAAATAAGGTTCATAACAAAATGGGCCCCAAATCCAGATTTCAATAGAACATTACTTCTCCTATCAAGAACTAGGAAGATGGTAAACTGAATGAGAAAAAACAATCAACAGATATCAGCACCAAGGTAAGACAGATGTTCAAATTACTTAACAAAGATTTTTAAAAAAGTCATCATAAAAGTGCCTCAATAAATGATTGCAAATGCACACTTGAAACAAATGAAAAAAATAGAAAGTCTAGCAAAGAAATAGAACATCTCAGCAAAGAAGTCGAAGATATAAAGAAAAACCAAATAAAAAATTTAGTAGAAAATACAAGAACTAAAATTCAAAAGGTCAATGGTTCGGCTCAAGAGCAGAATGGAAGGGAAAGAGAAGAGTTTCATTGAATTTGAAGAGAGAATAGAAATTATGCAGTCTGGGCACCTGGGTGGCACAGTCAGCTAAGCATCGATTCTTCGTTTCAGCTTAGGTGGTGATCGCAGAGTCACGAGATTGAGCACATCAGGCTCTGTGCTCAGCATGGAGTCTGCTTGAATTCCCTCTCCCTCTCCTACTTCCCTTCCCAGTTGTGCTCTCTCTCCCAAATAAATAAATAAATCTTAAAAAAAAAAAAAAGAAAGAAAGAAACTATGCAATCTGAGCAACAGAGAGAAAACAGAAAAGATGTATGGATGATCTTTTTTTTTTTTAAGATTTTTTTAAATTTATTTATTTATTTGAGACAGAGAGGGAAAGTAAGCATAAGAGAGAGAGACAGCACCAGTGGGAGGAGAGGCAGACTCCCCGTTGAGCAGAGAGCCCAACATGGGGCTCAATCCCAGGACCCTGAGACCATGACCTGAGCTGAAGACAGCCCTTAACTGATTGAGCCACTCAGGTGTCCCCAAAATGTATAGATCTCGAGGGACCCTGGAGACGGTAATAATACTCCACTCACCAACAGTTTAATACACATTCTCTCAAGTGCCCAAGGAACATACACAAAGATAGACCATAACCTGGGTCATAAAACAAGTCTTAACAAATTTAAGAAATTGGAAGTCATGCCGAGTATCCTACAAACACAATGGAAACAAGCAAGAAAGCAATAACAGAAAGATAACAGAAAAATCTCCAAATGCTTACTATCTAAACAATACATTTTTAAATAATGCATGGGTTAAAGAGGAAGTCTCAAGGGAAATTAAAAAAACACATTAAACTGAATAGAGATGGAAATAAAATATACAAAAATTTGTACATAGCTAGAACAGTGCACTAAATGTTAACCTCAAAGATAGGAAATATCTCAGATAATAACCTAGGCTTTGATGTTAAGAACCTTGGCAAAAAAAGAGCAAAACCTAAACCAGAAGAAAGTAATAAAAAGCAAAATAGCAAAGAAATTAATAGAAGAAAAACAATAGAGGAAATCAGCGAAAGAAAGAACTAGTTCTTTGAGAAGATCAATAAAACTGACAAATTTCTTGTAAGACTGACCAAAAAAAAGAAAAAAGGTGAGAAGACACAGATTAATAATATTAGGACTAAAACAGGTTCTCACTCCACACCCTACAGATATCAAAAGAATCATAATAAGGGAAAACTATGAACCAGTCTACATACATAAAATTGACAACTTAGATTAAATGGATCAATTTCTTGAAAAACACAAGCTATCATAATTTACCCAATATAAAATTGATTATTTGAAAAGCCCTAAACTATTAAGGAAATTGAATTTTTAATTAAAAACTTCTTTTAAAAACACCTCTAGGCTTTATTTCCCATAAGAATTCGATCAAATGTTTAAAGAAGAATTAACCCCAATCCTATGAACTTGGTTTCAGAAAATAGAAAATAACACTTCCTAATGTATTTTATGAAGCTAAAATTATCCTGATACAAGACAAAAGATATTACAAGATATCCACAGACAAATACTCCACATGAATATAAATGCAAAAATCCTTAACAAACATTATCAAATAGAATTCTGCAATATATACAAAGACTTATTCAACATGATCAAATGAAGTTTATCCCAGTGATGTAAAGCTGGTTCAATATTCAAAAATCAATCAGTGTTGGGGAGCCTGGGTGGCTCAGTGGGTTAAAGCCTCTGCCTTCAGCTAGGGTCATAATCTCAGGGTCCTGGGATGGAGCCCCGCATCGGGGTCTCTGCTTGGTAAGGAGCCTGCTTCCCCCTCTCTCTCTGCCTGCCTCTCTGCCTACTTGTGATCTCTGTCTGTCAAATAAATAAATAAAATCTTTAAATAAATAAATAAATAACCAATCAGTGTAATGTACAATATTAACAGGGTAAAGAATAAAAATCACATGATCATATTAACTGATACAGAAAAACATATTTGGCAAAATTCAACACCTATTCATGATAAAATGCTCAGAAAAACATAAAGAACTTTCTGAACTTGATAGAACATCTGTTAAAAAAAACCTGCAGATACCATTATATTCATGAGGAAAGACTGGATGTTTTCCCTCTAAGTTTGAGAACCAGGCAAGGATGTCCACTCTCATCACTTTTATTCAGTATATTGCTGGGCATTCTATCCAGTGCAATAATACAAGAAAATCAAGTATAAGTTATACAGATCAAAAACAAAACCCTGCCTCGATTTCAGATAACACGATTGTCTATACAGAAAAATACAAAAAATTTACATGAAATTGCCTAGAATAAGTGAGTTCACCAAGACTGAAGGATAAAAAACCTTAAGATGGGGCGCCTGGGTGGCTCAGTGGGTTAAGCCTCTGCCTTCAGCTCGGGTCATGATCTCGGGGTCCTGGGATCGAATCCCGCATCAGGTTCTCTGCTCAGCAGGGAGCCTGCTTCCTCCTCTCTCTCTGCCTGCCTCTCTGTCTACTTGTGGTCTCTCTCTGTCAAATAAATAAATAAAATCTTTAAAAAAAAAAAAACCTTAAGATAAAGTTAAAAAAATCAATTATGTTTCAATATATTACCAATGAATTCACGAACACTGATATTAAAAGTACAGTATCATTTACAATTGCTCAAAAAAAGCAAAATACTTTGGTGTATATTTAACATACATTTAAAATACATATGGAATATGCATGCTGAAAACTATAACATGCTGATAAAATGAATCAAAGATCTAATTAAATGGAGAGATGCATCCTATATTGAGTTAGGAGACTCAACACAGTAAAAATGTTAATTCTACCCAAACCAATATATAGGTTTAATGAAATTCTTGTCTGATTTCTAACAATAGGGGTTTTTTTTGTAAATATAGAAAAGATTATTCTAAAAACAGATGAGTTAAAATAATTTTGAAAAATAAAAAAGAACATAGCAAGAGGAATCAACTACCTGGTTTCAAGACTTACCATATAGGAACAGAAAGATGAACACTGTGTGATATTGGCAGAAAGATGGAGACTGTGAAACACGTGGATCAATGGTAGGGTACGCAGAAATAGGCTCACACAAATACTTTTTTTTTTTTTTTTACAAAGGTGCAAAAGCAATTCAGTTGGGGTGAGGGGGTGGGGAAACTAGCCTTTTCTACAAACAATGCTGGAACAACCAGGCATCCAAAAGCAAAAGGATGAACTTCAACCTAAGTCTTACACCTTACACAAAAGTAAACTCCAAAAGGATAATGGACTCTAATGTGAAACATACAATTATAATTTTGTCAAACCATGGGAGTTTTAAAAAGTTTCTAAACCTTTTTGAAAACATGGGAGAAATCTTTAGGACTTAGGACTTGGCAAAATGTTCTTTTTTTTTTTTTTTTAAGATTTTATTTATTTATTTAACAGAGAGAGACCAAGCAGGCAGAGAGGCAGGCAGAGAGAGAGAGAGCAGGAAGCAGGCTCCTGCCAAGCAGAGAGCCCGATGTGGGACTCAGTCCCAGGACCCTGAGATCATGACCCGAGCCGAAGTCAGAGGCTTAACCCACTGAGCCACCCAGGCACCCCTTGGCAAAGTGTTCTTAGACTGTACAAGCCAAAGCATGACCCACAGAAAGAAATATCAATATATTGGACTTCCTCAAAATTAAAACCTTTTGCTTTTTGAGACAGCCTATTATGAGAAGGAAAATACAAGCTATAGACTTAGAGAAAATATTTGCAAGCCAAATAGCCAACAAAGGTCTACTAAAATTAACAGCATAAAACAATCAATTTAGAAAACAGGCAAAATATATGATGACACATTTCACTGAAGAGTACATACAGAGGGAAAATAAGCGCCTAAAAAGATGTCCAATATCATTAGCCATCAAGGAAATCAACCTGAAATCGCAGTGAGAGATTCTTCTATCAAAAGGGTAAAAATAAAAAATAGTGACAACACCAGATGTTGGTAAGGATATGAAAAACTGGATCCCAAATATATTCCTGATGAGAATGTAAAATGGGATAGCTACTGTGGAAAACAGTTTCACAGTTTGTTTTTAAAAAATTAAACATGCAACTACCATTTATGTAGAAATTATACTCCTGGACATTTATTTTGGAAAGATTCAAACTTATGTTCACACACAAAAACCTGTACACAAATTGTTATTGCTGCTTTACTTCTAATAGCCCAAACCCAGAAACAATCGAGCTGTCCTTCAACACATGAAAGCTTAAGGAAACCGGTATAGCCATACCATGGAATACTATTTAGCGCTAAAAAGAAAGGAAATATTGATACACGCAATAACCTGGATGAATTTCCAGAGAATTACATCGTGTGGGGGAAAAAAAAGCCAATCAGAAAGGGTTACCTGCTTGGCGCCCTTAGGGGGGGTCAGTCGGTTGAGCATCCAACTCTTGATTTCGGCCCTGGTCATGATTTCGGGGTTGTGAGCTTGAGCCCCCAAGTCCTGCTCCTCTCTGGGCATGAAGCCTGCTCAAGATTCCCCCTCTTTCTTCTGCTCCTCTCCCCACCACCACTCACACACACGTGCGCTCTCTCTAAAAAACCAAACAAACAAAAAGGGCTACATGCTTTATGATTCCATGCATGTAGCATTCCTGAAATGAGCAAATTGTAGAGATGAGGAAAAGGTGAGTGGTTGCCTGGGGTTAATGAAGGGTTGGGAATGTGAGAGAAGTGGGTGTGGCTATGAAAGAAACAAAGTGAAGGTTTCATGTGGCGATGGAAATGTTTTGTATCTTGATTGTATCAATATCAATATCTTAGTTATGGTATTGTACCATAGTTTTGCAAGATGCTATCATCGGAAGAAACTGGGTGAAGAGGACAGGAGAAATCTCTGTATCACTTCTTACAACTGTGTGTAAATCTAAAATTATCTCAAAATAAGAATTTTAATTAAAAAACATATATGATTAAGGAGGAGGTAAAAATTCTATGGGATGCTTTATTCAGGGAGGTTTTTTTTAAAGCCCAAAATAGGGGCGCCTGGGTGGCTCAGTGGGTTAAAGCCTCTGCCTTCAGCTCAGGTCAGATTCCAGGGTCCTGGGATCGAGCCCCGCATCGGGCTCTCTGCTCAGCGGGGAGCCTGCTTCCTTCTCTCTCTCTCTGCCTGCCTCTCTGCCTACTTGTGATCTGTCTGTCAAATAAATAAATAAAATCTTTAAAAAAAAAATAAATAAATAAAAGCCCAAAATAAGATGTACGGGCATCATATGTGTCATTGATTAAATATTCTGGTAGAATTAAAAATAATTCCTAATAATTGAGTGGTTTTCAATCTTGACTGCAATATTAGAATCACCGGGTGGGAGGGTGGGTTAAAAATACTGACTCCAAGAGCTTTCTCCTTCTTCCTCAATCAGAGTACTAATTTATTTAGTCTGCCTCGGATCTGAAGTATCAGTATCTGTTAAATAGCTTTATTTTTATTTTTTTATTTTTTAAAGATACTGTTTATTATTTGACATAGAGAGAGAGATCACAAGTAGGCAGAGAGGCATGCAGGGTACGGGGGAGAAGCAGGCTCCCTGCTGAGCAGAAAGCCCAACATGGGGCTCCATCCCAGAACCCTGAGACCATGACCTGAGCCGAAAGCCAAGGCTTAACCCACTGAGCCACCCAGGCATCCCTGTTTAATAAGTCTAAAGTCAAATTTCAAAAGTACACAAAGGTAGAGTGAAACATATAATGAACTTTTTATACCTATCATTCAGGTTGAATAATTATTAATATTTCCTCCAATCCTGTTATATCTCTTGTCCTCTCCATCTTCTTTAGTTGCTGCTAGAGTATTTTAAAGCAAATCCCAGGCATAATTTCATTATTACTCTAATACTTCAGTATGTATCTCTAAAAGATAAGGACAATCCGTGTGTGTGTGTGTAAGAAGATAAAATTTAGGGGAGAATAAATACAAGTCAGCAGGAAGATCAGCCAGGAGTCCAGCTGGATTCTGCCCAGAGGATGCCCCTGCTCATTTTCTTTCCAGTTCCAGCTTGGCCAACTCTGATTTTCTGGCACCTGCTTCTGTTTCTCTAGACTCCTCCCTGTCCAGCCCCTCCTCACCATCCCTAGTCTGATCTGTTTCAATTTGTCAGCCACTGTGTCTTCCTTTCTTCAGGACTGCTTACCCCGACCCCCACTGGTCCTTACTTGTTCTAATTCTCTTCCTAATTGTTACTACAGTTTCAAAGAAAAGGGGGTTGTCATATGTTTTTCATCCGTCTCATGTTATGCTTAATATTACATTTTCTGGGGGGAAAACCTGAACTGATAGGACAAGGAAACATGATGTTTGAAATTTGGTACCTCTCCGTCTCACCTCCCCCAATTTTGGTTGTTTGGCCATCATACCTTCTGGCAAATGTTGGTGCCTTTCTAGATTCTCTTGAATATTGTAAACATATATTTATATATATATATATCAGTGTGAATACACACCACACACACACACACACACACACACACACACACACACATATTATAGGGTAGAAACCTGAGAGTGGTCTGGAGATTGGAGAAATAATTTTAACTCAGAAAATGTGCAAAGCTCTTCCAATTTATTCAAGATCTTTAGGAAATGATCTGACTTGTCAGAACCACTAAAGTTAGGTATCGAGTGTTCCTAAAGACTAATGAGGCTAGTAAAACAGGGAAAGTTTCAACATTATACTTTCATTATAAGATCACAGGTGAAGAAACCCCCGAAAATTTTAGAAACATAGACCTATCAAAATATCATTGTAAGAAAAAATAGCTAACAAAATAAGACAAGTTCTGGGAAATATGGTTCTTAGTTTTTTTGTGTGTGTTTTTTTTAAAGATTATTTATTTATTTATTTGACAGACAGAGATCACAAGTAGGCAGAGAGGCAGGCAGAGAGAGAGAGGAAGAAGCAGGCTCCCTGCTGTGCAGAGAGCCCGATGCGGGGCTCGATCCCAGGACCCTGGGATCATGACCTGAGCCAAAGGCAGAGGCTTTAACCCACTGAGCCACCCAGGTGCCCTGGTTCTTAGTTTTTAAAGGCATTTTAACTAAGATGGCTTATATTTAATACATTTTATCAGTCTAATGCAGTATGTTTTTCTGAGGGTCAGTCTTATTCACAGGGATGACTAAGCTTGGGTCTTGGCTCCATTATATATGGCACACTAAGTAACAAGGCAGGAAATTCTGCTGTCAGGAACTATAGCAACTAAGGACATAGGGACAATTTCAGAGAGAGCAAGGGACTCTTTCCTCAAGGGAAAGTGGTGGTGGTGTGAGTGCGGGTCTCCTAGCTCTCTGACTCCCACAGTCATGACCTTTCCCAAGAGCTGGCTTCAACGCTTTGATTCTAGGGCTAAAGGACTAGTCACTCAACATCTGTGGACCTTACTTCTGAAGTGAAAATAATATTAGCATCACCTTTATCTAGGATACCATATAGGATAGGACATTAAAGCCTATACCACTGGCTCCCATGTCTAGGATATGGCACTGTATCCAGTATCTAGTTGCTTCCTAGTAGAAAGATAACCCACAGAGAGCTCTTTATGTCATTCTTAGCCAGGAAACTCACCCATTCTTGGCCCTCTGATTTCAGACACACTCCTGAAATTCTTCAAGTCCAGTTTCTGACTCCTGGAAGGCTGTTGTAAGCTAAGAACAGGGCACATTTAAACTAGTCGCACTCTACTATCAAAGAAAGTCTCTCATAGTGTCCCACAAGTCCAGGTAGAAACTAAAAGTGGCAAAGAGGTTTTCCAATGATTCCATCCCCTGCAAAAATCTCTGCATTATTTACCTCCAAAGGAGTTAACCTGTCACCACTGTTGGGAGTTTCTGGGTAAAATTATTCCAGCACCTGCCCAATGGGACTCTGCTTTGGGGAGAGCTTCTTTGCCTCTTTTTTTCTACCAGACCTGGAAATTTTTTATCTCCAAAGTCTTGGCTGAGGGCGCCTGGGTGGCTCAGTGGGTTAAGCTGCTGCCTTTGGCTCAGGTCATGATCTCAGGGTCCTGGGATCGAGTCCCGCATCAGGCTCTCTGCTCAGTGGGGAGCCTGCTTCCCTCTCTCTCTCTGCCTGCCTCTCTGTCTACTTGTGCTCTCTCTCTGTCAAACAAATAAATAAAAATCTTTAAAAAAAAAAAAAAGTCTTGGCTGAGTTGAAATGCCGATTCTTTGTTAAACATAAAAACAATATGTCTTTAGATTTAAAGTCACTCCCCTTAAAATACTTACTGATTACGAAGAGGAAAAAGCCTGGCAGACATTGCCTTCCTCCTGTGATCAAAGTACACGTCCCCAGTAAAGGGACAAACTGAAATCATGGACCATTGATAGGACGCCGTGATGGGAACACAGTATGGCTTCTGTGATATTCTTGCCAAATACACATAACCTGAATTGAATTATGAGAGAACACCAGACAAACCCAGACTGAGGGATCTTTTATAAAATAAATGATCTGTCATCTTCAAAGGTGTCAAGACCATGAAAGTCAAAAACAGACCGAGGAATATTCCAGACTATAGAAGACTAAGGAGATATGATGACAAAAAACAGTGTGTGTTTCTGAACTTACTTCCTCTGCTATCCCACACATTAGAAAAATTGGCAAATATTTAATGGGGTCTGAGGATTAGGTGGTAACAATGTATCACTTGATTTCCTGCTTTGAATGGTTATATAATGGTTATGAAGGAGCGTGTTCTTGTCCTTGTTCAGTGGAGATAGGGCATCAGATTAAGAACTCGTTCTCAAATAATCTAGGGGGAAGACATTATTTGTACTGTACTTGCAACTTTTCTGTAAGTTTGTGATTGTTTCAAAATCTAAAAAATATTTTTAAAAGTATGTCTCACATAGTAAAGAGCTAGAAAAAAATGTTTGTAGGGTTTTTTTGGTTTTTTGTATTTTTGGTTTTTGGGGTTTTTTTTTTTTTGGTGGGGGTGTTTGTTTTGGCCCAACTAGCCTGGAAAAGGGTCTTCTCTGCGAACCTCTTTCTTGGAGGTGGTAAACTTAAAACACTGTCTTCAAAGATGGGCTCAGCCTTGAAATTAAGCAGACAACTGTGAAAAAGAGTTTGCAACTGTTAAAAATACTGGCCCTGGCTAAAAAATAATAATAATAATAAATAAATAACCTCACATAGCTTTTATTTGTTATTTCAAACCTGGGCGTGGTTCAGGAACCATAAAATATGGTATCCCCACTGTCATGCTGGCCTGTTAGGGAATGCTCACTAGTTAACATCCTTTTCGCTTTGCCATAGTTCTCTCTGCTGAGGGGTTTGGAGAGAGAGAGAGAGAGAACTGTGTTCTTTTGACATCTCCCTTCACAACAAAGAACTACCTCTTCCTAATAAGGCTGTCTACACTCTCAGACAGAATTAGCCGCATAATGCAATTCAAGTTCTCTGTGCATGGAATGTCAGACAGCAAGACAAACATCTATTTATATGTTTCATGATAATGATGCTTATCTATTATTTAATAATTTCTCTTACGGTTTACAAAAAAGGCTATGTTCTTGGTAATGAACTTGGCTTGTATCATTCCCAGCCAAACAAGGGGAATGTGAAAGTTACCAAGACACTGCCTGACGTTACAGCTTGGTTTCCCACTTTTCCTATTTTTGCCGTTTTAAAGCTGAACATAACAAACAGTTAATGAGTCAGGCCTAATCTAAAGGTGGTAGTAGCAAAGAATGAGTTTAATTTGGCCAGAGGCCTAAAACTAAGTCTCTTTTTTCCTGAGAGTCACATTTTATTATGTTTGAGGTGCATTCCCTTTCTGGTTTGTCCCAAACTAAATTGAGAATGGAATGCGCTCCAGTACAAACAGAATCCAGCTTAACAATAAAACCAGGGCTAGGCCTGCTGGTATTATACTGAATCGTCAGCAATCTTTCTGGAGGAGAAGGAAAAAGTCTGTGTCATTGTTGATGTGTGTGAAAACTAGGGGTTGTTCAAGGCCACCAATCTGTCCCTTCTCCTCCCAGCATCCTTCCCTCCTGCCCTACATGGAGAACATGTGTGTGAGAGGACACCTCGTACCTACCCCTCCTAACGGAGGGCCTTGCTTTGGTGATGGTGTTGGGTATACTCTCAAAGGGCTGCCCTTGGGGGTGGGGGGTGGATACAGAGAGCAGTGGAGGTAACAAGTGTTTGGGACAGGAAGAGATAAAAACCAAAGCAATCAATGTAGGAAAGGCAGGAGGGAACGTCTTCTGAAGGGGTTACTGGAAGGATTTGAGAGATTCTTTGGATCCAAAGATTCTGAGAAAAGAACAAGTTTGTTTTTCCTTTCCTTAGAAGAGACAGGTGTCTTGGGAGGACTTCGGCTTGGGAAAAAAGTCTTTTTCTAATTCTGAGTCATACAAAGAGCATTCATTCACTAGGCCAGGTGGATATGTCCCAGAAGAAAACAATAAAACACTAACCAAGACGGAAGGAGCCTCCGTGGTCCAGCCAGCATGGAACGCTGCGAAGAAAACCAACCTGGCCATCAGGCTCCTGACCAGATCCCCTGGTCAGGGGGATTAGCTGGAGCTGTGACCATAGGAGAAGACTTGGAAGACCGTGACTCAGTTTCTCCACCTGTAAAATGACTGACTTGTCTAGGGTCTTTCATGGATCGATATTTCCTGACTCGGGTCATGGTGAAGACCCAGCACGGCAAAAGGAAGATGCTATTCCTCACGGAGCTCTGCTTAAGAAACACCTCCCACGGGTACCTGGGTGGCCCAGTCGTTAAGCTTCTGCCTTCAGCTCAGTTCATGATCCCAGGGTCCTGGGATGGAGCCCTGTATCGGGCTCCCTGCTCAATGGGGAGCCTGCTTCTCCCTCTCCCACTCCCCCTGCTTGTGTTCCCTCTCACCATGTCTTTCTCTGTCAGATAAACAAATAAAATCTTAAAAAAAAAAAGAAAAGGAAGGAAGGAAGAAAGAAGGAAGGAAGGAAAGAAAGAAAGGTAGAAAGAAAGAAAGAGTGAGCCACCTCCCATGGCTCTGAAATGGGGAGAAACAGGATTCACAGAACCCAGCTGATGCTGTAGGAGGCCAAGATTCAACACTAGCCCAGGCTTCGACTGTTGCTTCAGAAGCTGATAGAAAAGACAGGCTCTTCTTCGCTGGTGGGAATGCCAGCTCAAATCCCATCTGCTCTGTGACAAAACTCTGATGTCCCCTAACTACTAAAGCTACAGTGCAGATGCTCCTCCTAATAGTAGTTACCTCCTACTGAACCCTCACTAAGCACTTTCTGTATTAACCCACGTAGCCTCTCTATAACGTTGATCTTCAGTTTTGCAGATGATGAGACCAAGGCATAAGAGGCTTGGGCACCTTGTGCTAGGTCATGTTTCTGGCAAGCTGGGGGCCACTGCTGTCCCAACTGCTTCTATCCCCACCTCTTACTACTTGGTGACATCTCTTTTTATTGTCTTATTGATACTCTTTTTTGCTTGACTCCTCCATGGCTCTGCATCACTGACACTACAATAAAATCCAGCCCCTTGGTAGGGAGCCATCAGCCCTACATGATCTGTCCCTGCCACCATGCCTAGTGTTCCCTTGTTTTGGTGTCCACCTCCATGTGATACTCCAGATGTGAGGAGTTATTTGCCTTGTCTGAGAGAACCATGCTTCCTCCTGCTCTGTTTCCTTTGCCTCATAACCAACTCATGGCCATATCCATCTAACAAATTCCTGATCAAACCTCAAGTCTCACACAGGGTGATACCATCTAGTTAGACATTTCTGACCCTTCCACACAGAATGAATCCCTCCCTCCTGTGTTCCTCTCTAGTCTCTCTGAAACTTGGACATTTCTCTGTTACGGGTCTGAGCCCATGGTAGCAGAACCACCTGCATGTACCTGTCTGTTTCCCCACTGAACTGGGAGTCGCATCTTATGTAGTTTTGTGTTCCCAGTGCCTAGTACATAGTGGGCTTTCAATAAATATTTCCTGGATTGAATCATATTATTTGGTAAATTTGGATATGTATATCTGCCCAAGGCAAAATTTAGGACATAAAATCCTTGGAAAGAAAAAAGGTCTCCCACCCCACCCCTGCACCAGAGCACATGAAGTAGAACTGGGAGTTTTGCTAATGTTATGTAAGTATTTATTAAGCAGTTGAATAAATGACAGATACTTTGTGGGAAAACTTTGACATAAAATGAGTAAAAGGGAAATCTTGATCCAGTTATCAGGAGAAACACCCAATTTTCTGGATATTATCCCCAGAATGTTATCCCCAGAAGTAGCCAATGAAACTAAAAATGGTAGACAGTGAGAAACAAATAATTTCAGAAACATAGAGCAACTAAAATGTCAAGCAGGGAACCTTGCTTTTTAGATGAAGAAGCAACTTGATAATATAACATTAATTGGTATTTTGTTCAATGAGAACTCTGCCTCCAATTTTTATTTTAGTCCCAAGGCTACACTGTTTACATTAAACCAAAACTGCTTTTATGCATTAGTGCCATTGACTAATCTTTCCACTAAATGCCAAAAAAAGAAAATACTTCTGGCAGTCTATAAAGACAAACCCATCTTCTTTGTTACTTCTTTGTTTTCTCTGTCCAGTTACTTGAAAATAGTTTTATGAGTCTACAGAATGCAAGGTGATGAGATTTCTGACCATGAGAAAGGAGTTTCACAATCTATAATATAAATCTTGGAAAGTGATGCTAAACCACGAAGGAAATGTTTAAACAATGACAGTTGCCCTTTTTTCTTTTCGTTTTTTAAGGATTTAAATTTTCTTTTCAGTAATTCTTATTTCCCACGGTAAAATTTTATTGTAGACCCCAATGTAATCTCATCACTCCCTAGAAACACTTCAACCTCAAAGGTGGCTTCAAAATTTGGGTGGGAATTTATTGTTGCCTTTGTCTTTAGGTAGTTACTACCTCTCTGACCCCTTTCTTTCCTTCTTCTTTACTTCAAAAGACACAGTCCTTGAGGGGAATAAATGAGAAAACCTAAAGTGTGTTGAAAACATGTTCTTAATTGTTTCTGTATGTCTTTCTGGAAAGAAGGACTTTTTCAGAGAAGGAATAGTCACGAACATTACTGGTAGATAGAGTCCATCTGGAAAAGTGTATAAAAATCACATAGTTTTAGTTCTAGCAGAGATTGATGATCTGGCCCCACTTTTGCATATGAGGAAACTGAGGCCTTTTAAGGGTCTTTGAGAGCTCCCAGGTGCTGGTTGAATGGGACCCATAGTTGAGGTTTCCAATGCCTAGTCTGGTGCAACTGTTCACAACTCCATGGTATGTGAAAGTCTGCTATCGAGTGTGACTCTGAAGGAGATTGTTGGTTTAGGAAAATTCCAACACCAGGGAGCATTCTCTGTTAAAGAAAACACCAGGTAATAAATCTACTTTACAAGCATATGTGCTGTTCAATGGCAGGAAATGGAGAGTAAATAGCACAGCAGTGAGGCCAGTCATGGGAGAGCACCAGAAGTTTAAAAAATAATAATAATAACTTTTTTAAAAAGATTTTATTTATTTATTTGACAGAGAGAGAGAGATCACAAGTAGGCAGAGAGGCAGGCAGAGAGAGAGGAGGAAGCAGGCTCCCCACCGAGCAGAGAGCCCAATGTGGGGCTCGATCCCAGGACCCTGAGATCACGACCTGAGCCAAAGGCAGAGGCTCAACCAACTGAGCCACCCAGGCGCCCCAATAATAATAACTTTTAATGGAGACTTTTGGACTCCTAACTGAAATGATGCCCCTTCCTCCCCAAAAAGGACAAATCAACCAACAGTAAAAGACATGATGGACTCCCCACATCTTAGAAATCGTAGAAAATGGACCAAATAAATAAGTCATAAAGTCAGAAGGGAATGAGAGAAATTTGGAAATAGATGTAAGGTAGCTAAAGAATTTTCATATTAGAGCTGAGTAGTGTGACTTTAGATATTTCACTACAATGAAAAGGTTGAGTTAGAAGTGGATAAGGTGTAAATGTGTAGAAAAGTTACCATATGTGCGTGCTCCGGGTAAGATAAGGCAGGGAGGAGAAGCCCCACATGCCAGATGTGGGAAGTGTGGTGTTAGGGACCGGCCAGATGGAGGCAAACAACTTGTTGCATGGAAAGTACTTTCCTGGGTCACTAGATGACCCATCTCAGCTATCTTGGAGATGTCCTCACGGAAAACGGACTAGAGGACAATTCAATAACGCTTGACAAAATGTACAATGTGCGGAGCCTCGATCCAGCAATCAACCCCAAGGGATTTAATCTACAGGTATCCTCATGATTACACACCAGGTATCTGCACAGGCATGTATTCTAGTGCTCTTTGTAATTACAAACAGTGAGATGTTGCAAACATCCATCAGCAGGGACTGGTCAAGGAAAGAATGTCTCCGTGAAGTCCGCTGCTCTACAAAGAAGTGTGCATAACGTGTCACCTCTCCTGTAAAAAAAAATAAATAAATAAAATAAATAAATAAAAACAGGGCATGTGCTTATGTATGCATAAGTAATTTCCAGAAGGATGCATAATGGTCTGTTATCTCTGGTGAACTCAAAGTCTCGGGAAATAAAGATAGTGACAACAATATCCTCTGTCTTTCTATAGAGCTAATGCGTGGCCTTTACCTGAATTGGCGGATTTAATCCTCGCTGCCCTTCTTCAAGGTAGGCCCTTGCTCTCCATATTTTTGACAAGGCAACTGAGGCATAGAGAGTTTCAGTGACGTGCCTATGGTCTCCCGGGCAGTTTGCCTTACACTATGAAATCTTACACCATGAAATTTCTTACACTATGAAATAATCTTACACTACGAAATTTTCATTTCATTGTATATCCTGCTTAACTGTTCAAATTGTTTTACTTACCCTATTGATGTCTTGTTTTGTTTTGTTTCTTCAGTTAAAGAAGAGACTGGTTGGCTCCTCATCGCTTCCTGTCATTAGAACCCCAGAATGGTCTTTAGGTGCAAGGCCCATAAGAGGGGGTCAGCAGTGCCAGGAGGGGCACAGCTGCAGGAGGTGTGTAGGGCAGGGTGTCTGCCCTGCACCGGGGCAGCATGGAGAGCATGCTTCACTGCGGGGAACGCCACTTCTGCCTACAGGTTGCAATTCATTTCCTTGATTACAACTCTCCATATTGAGGGAAGCTTTACTGTTTTTAATCCTGCCGCAGAACATGCAAAAGTTTGCCTTATGTAACTAACGTCATTGACTTCTGGCTCTTCCGTCGTGTTTTCAATGGTTACAAACATTCTTTCCTGCAGAGTGGTGGAGGCATTTGACCTGCCCGGGGCCAAGCAATGGTTCCGAGGGAGCTGACTCCGAGGGAGACTGCTGTTACACTTCAGGTTCAGGGAAGGTAGGGAACTTGGTAAAGCAGCCCAACATCAGAGTAAAAGCAAGAAAGGCTGCCCTGGTGGGGACAACGCTGGCTGCTGTGGTCCAGGTGCACCCAGTCAGGCAAGGAACATGGCCTCTTCCTAGCCATCCTTTTTCCTCTCTGGTTCAATATGTTCTAAAGGTGAATGCAAAATCCCCTTGAAATTTTATGATCACATACCAGAAAGTTTACATTTGCACTGTGACTTCTGGGTATGTCCCTGAGCATTGGAGAGAACTTCACCGGCTTTCAGGTAGGGATAGGCTGGTGGAAATTCCCAAGAAATATTCCCAGCATGCTTGCTGGTGGGATTAAGAATGATGGTGTGGGAAAGGGAGGAAGGGCAGAGAGTCGAGCACATGGAAAGCAGGATGACAGGTGGGCTGGGCTCAGCTCCCTTGGAGCTTTGTGGGTCGTAGCACGGTGGTGGGCCTTCCTTCTCATCACAGCAGGAACTGCAGGAGGGTCTTAGCAGATCAGTGGTAGGACCAGATTTATGGTTCCTGAGAGGTCACTCAGGTGGCTGTGGAGGAGGGACAGCTGGGGAAAGACTGGAATCAGACCAGCTAGGAGGCTGTGTGATATTAGGTGAAAAATGCTGGTGGCTACAGTGACGAGAGCTGGGGTTTGGGATGCTGAGAAGCAGAGGGGCATGGGGTAGGTTTTGGAGTAAAGCTGTTAGGATTTGCTGATATGGGAGAATGAAGTCAAAAGGAATCAAGGAAGACAATAGGACATATGGACATACCACTTACTCAAGGCTGGGAAGACTCTGGAAGGGCCAACTTTACGGAAGGAAGAAGAGGGAAAAAATCCTTTCTATTTGGGTGTTGCTCAGTTTAAGATGCCTATTTGACATTCAAGAAGAAATGTCAAATATGTAGCTGAGAAGGTTAGAGACAAGATGTGAGAGAGAGAGATTAGAATTACGCATGGCTACGTATAACCTGGGCCCTGTGTTGTTAATACCCCTTATTCCCCCTTCTCCTGCTGACCCGCTTACACTTATGCAATTTTGTTATGATTCATACACTCTCTTAAGAAGCCTTTCTAGAACAAGACAGCATGCCAATAAACAAATCTTTGACTCATTTTCCTCCGGTAGAACAGGGCAAGATGGCAAAAGAAATAGAGAAAGAGAGGTTGAGGGATGGAAGGGAAAGGGACCAGGTAGGGAACAAAGTGAGTGGCTAAGACTCTCCCTGGATGGAGGGGAAGAGGTCCCTTGCAAGGTGTCTATTTATCTGTGTCACCTGCACAGATTGGAACTCGGATTCAGAGTCTCAGAGCCTCTCTTCAGCCAACTGCTTCCTGGGGTCCGTCCAGACAGAAGATCAGGAGAAAGCTCTTGACTAGGAATAATGGTTATGTGGGCAGCTGTTGTTGGCAAAGGACGTGCATTTTTTCTTGATTAGCTGTGACCAGTGGTTTGCATCTCGCAGAAGAACTTCTTAATAATGGAAACAGAGGAGAGCACCACATAATATAGTTACACAAAGAACCTTGTGATTCCAGCTGCGGCAATGATCTGCGCTCCAGACATCCTCCTCCTCCTCCATTCTCGCTGATGGTGGCTGAAACTGAGGATCCAGCACCCAGGTTGGTGCCGACAATAACTCCGTTGGTATGTAAGAAGTCAAGATACACTCTGAAGTCAAAGAAAGATGTGGGAAGCACAAAGCTTTATTTCATCTTTATAGTGTCTTCCTCGAATCTTGCCTCATGGCCACCATTCGTAAATTCTGCAAATGAAGGACCCTATTTTGATTCTGTGACTTGGGGGGCAGAACGAGTCCCCCCAATTGCACCGAGGCCTGGGGAACCCACCGAAGCCAGAATGACTAACATGTTGTAACTGAAGTAGCAGGCTGCTGGCTGGGACCAGAAAGCATACTGGGAATTGGGAAAGTTAGCCCTTTTTAAAGCCTCTCACTACTTTCTCCAAGGCAATGATAGTAGGGTCACTACCAAGACCGTGTGGGTCCATACGGTCCTGCCTGGCAATTGTCAGATGTGCCCAGGCTCAGGTCCGTGTCCTTGTCGTGAGGGCCGCTTTGGCTCCTACCCACTTCACATATCCTACCTGCCATGGGTTGGGGTGGTCCCGATGCATCAGGCCTTCAGAGTGGCAGACTCTGGAACAGAGTTCAGCATGTAGATGCTTATGGAACATGCACTGGAGATCACCCCCCGTGGATGGGAGGGGGCAAATGTGGATGGAAGAAGCAGCCAAGCTGCAATGAATTTCCATTGTCAGCTTTGGCCAAGCCCACAGGGAGCAATGATGGTTCTCTCGAATTGGACCAACATAGTCAGGCCTGTGTACCTCCTGTAGGGCTCAGCCCCTGGGTGTGGGGTGTTGTGGAAAGGATGTGACTTTGGGTGAGTCCACTCTCTGCAGCCAAGGTGATCCCTGAAGTGGCTGAGAGCTGACGCTCAGCCCCCAGCATTTCCAGCAGCAGGATAACAGGTCCTTCATAGAAGACGGATCTAGAATCCCCATCACAGTCCCCATCACCTCACCCCAAGGTTCTTCTTTAATATCCTATTTTTTTTTCATCAAGACTGTCTTTGATACTAAGTTTAATCAGAGTTCAGTGTTATCCCAATGTGATCATGGGCAGGGGTGGGAGGAACCACTTTCCTGCAATTTGTCTTAGGCTTTGGGTTCCCTTGGAAAAGCCTTGCTTTACTATGATATTCAGAGAAAGCTGTTTTCATTCCAGTCCTTTTGGACCTTTCAATTCTGACCCCAGATTAAACATAACGCTAAAAGAAATGTTTGGGGACTCTCAGAAAGGGTCAGAAAGGACAGACGTTCACGGTGCTCTGGGGCTGGCTCTTGCAAGGCAGTGCCCTCCCCATGGGGTCTCTGTGGGCACATCCAGGGTACCAACCACTGTCTTAGTTGCCCACATCTGCTCTGAGATAGTCTTGCTGGGAAAACCTCACAGGAATCTCATATTCAGCCCTGGGGGAGAAAACCCAGTGAGATACACAGGAAGGAAGTTAGGGAGGGGGTTCTGAAGCAAGGTGTGATACCCACTGCTTTATTCCAGGTGGCTAGGGGGATGATATTTAGAAATATAGGTGAGGGATGAGGCAGGATGTTCTCGTGGTGAAGAGCTCTGGATCCAGAGCCAGACTCCTTGGTCAACCTCTGGTTCTGCTGTGCATAAGCTCTGTGGCCTTGCAAACTTTTCTTAACCAGCCCATGCCTCAGTTTCCCCATCTGTGAAAGAAGTAGTAATAAAACTGTTCCTACCTTCTAGGGTGCCTGTTGGGATTAACACATTTGAATCACTTAGTACAGTGTCCAACACAGAGTACGCTCAGGAGATGTAGCTCCCAGAGGATGGAAAGTGGGAAGGATCCTGCTGGTTTGGGGGTCAAGTCAAGGCCAGTTCCTCCTACACAGAGCAGTCTTTATTGGAAGAAAGCTGCCCATGGATTCAACCTCAAACAGAAACTTCTGGGAAGCTTTCAGATGCTTCCATGTGATTGTTTATCTAGTTAGAAGTGATCCATAAGGCAAGATTTGCTCTAATAAACAGAGTAATTTGCAGAGACTTTTGGTTTTTATTCTTGGAAAAAAGTGTTATATCTGCTACAGAGAAGCAAACAATGATACACGCCCTGAATCAAGGACACTAAATGGTAAACCTGAAAGACTCAGCCTCAAAATTGATTTTTTATTGAATTGCTTTCTTAAACAAAGTTCATTTTCAAGCAATATTTAACAAACCACTTGAGCAGGAATAGAACTCCTGCAAACATAAGAGATGGGCTTTTCATACAGTAAAAAGAGAGCATAGCTTAATAGTTAAGAGCTGTTCTCTCGAATTCAGCTGCCTGGGTCTGTTCCCAGCTCTGCCTGATGCCAGCTGTGTGATCTTGGGCAAGTTACCTAACCTCTCTGAGCCTCTGTGTGTCTCAGATATAAAAGGAGACACTAAATAGAATCTCACACGTAGCTTGTGGTTGAGACTTGAAGAGGGCAGTATGTGTCAAGTGCTTATCATAGTAAACCTGCATTAATTGGTAATGCTATTCTAGTGGTAATACATAAGACAAAAAGCAAAACAAACATAAGAACTTTTTAAAAACTCCATTTGCACTCTGTATTAGGAGGTATCACATAGGCAATGCTGCAGTAACAAAATCCTCCACATCTCGGGGGCTCAGCAGAAGTGAGACAAGAGTCCCCCTCGGACAGGACACCAGTCTCTGTAAGTGATTCTCATAGGATCTCCCAGTTCACTCTTCTGTCCCAGGAAGCAGCCGTGAGGTCTTGTACAAATTTTTTGTAACACGTATTTTTGCCTATAAAGTTGTAAAATGGCTTTATAAACCTGCTCAGTAGGTAGCATACTTAGTGATATTCCAGAATTTTTTGTACCTTTGTACTGTACCTTTGAATACTATATGATTTTCCTTATTGGAATTAATAACCACAATGCCCTTATCACATGTGGTAATTCTTGGAGTCATGTCATATCCAATCTCTAATGAAATTTGCTCAGCTGCCTAAACTTTCTTTTTGAAGTTGGTTTATTCTAAGCAGGATCCAAATTGCTTTTGGCTGTGTCTCTTAATTCTCCTTTAAAGTAGAGGAGGCCCTATTTCTCCCTCATGCATGGAATGATTGCCGAAACTGGGTCATTTGTCTTGTGGAAGGCCTCACTTTCTCCATTTGTCAGTTTCCTTTCTTGGGTGTCATTCACTTTCTCCTTTTAGGTTTTCCTTTCCTGCCTGGGGAAGCTGGCTTGAAAAGCTTGATTTGGTCTAGATCCACCTGTCTTGGAGTTTTCATAGGCAATCCTGGCAGTTCACCTGGCATCCCATCAGCAGATGCCCAATGCCATTTGCCCACTTAGTGATGTTCTAGCAAGCAGCAGGGGCAGATGGTAATGACGGAGTCGTCCACTGTCAAGTTGCTCCCCGGCCCTTCATCTTGGGCGACAGTAGTTGGAGCAATCATCTCATTAGAGGTTGCAACAGGCTGTTTTTAAAAATTCATTACCTTTTCACATTTATTAGATTCCTTCCATAAAGTGATTTTCCTTCATCAGTGAGGGCTATTTCATTATCTTCCCATACAGTTCATACAAGAAAGGTTGGATAGGTGTTACTTTCCCTTTAAGTGCTCATTTTCAAAGCAAGGATTTGGTGTCCAACCTAACTCCAGGAGTGTCTATAGAATTTTTTTGTTTGGGGGGCACCTGGGTGGCTCAGTGGGTTAAAGCCACTGAGGGTGGCTCGGGTCATGATCCTGGGATGGAGTCCTGGGATAGAGCCCCACATCGGACTCTCTGCTCAGCAGGGAGCCCGCTTCCTCCTGCCTGCCTCTCTGCCTGCCAACTTGTGATCTCCATCTGTCAAATAAATAAATAAAATCTTTAAAAAAATTTTTTTAAAAAAAGAATTTTTTTGTTTTTGTTTTTGTTTTGGCTTCTTTAGTGAGGGATGAAAGACTATCTCTTGATGATGATAATGATGAACTCTTGGGTCTTGTTAATGTATTCAATGTGTTTCAATCAACTGTATTCACTAATCTTTTTTATTCTTTAATTGCTCCATATTTGGCCATGGGATTTCTTTCATGATGTCTCCTGTATCCTTTTCATAGGTCCCAAAGTCTCTGCTTTCTGATATTACAACACGCAACATCTCAGCTCCTCTTGTAGATTTCCTGCCTAGACTTGGAAGCAGTCATTCCTCCAAAGAACCCTTCTTCCTTCTAGTGTGTCTATTGATTACATTTTAAAACCCAAAATACATGTTTCTTTCTGCTCATCAGCCTGGATATGAAAGATAGCATCTATTCCTACACCACCCCCTCCCCAAAGCTTTCCACACAGTGGCTGGACTTTATCCCAAAGGACCAGAATAGACGATGTGTTGTGGTCCCCTCATAAAGCCCCATTGCATTCCAAATGTGTAAATTATTTTATTCTCAGTATTTCCCTGATGCAGCTGTGAGTTTGAGAGCTAACAGATACTGTGAGATGTAAACTAAGGCATAAGCTAATCAAAGAGAGATGTGGGGTACATGCTCATGGGACGTTGAAGGGCAAGGGAGCATGAAACACAGGTGAGGGGACCAAAATGTAAAGTGGCCACTGTTCTTGCCCTGAACACCTGTGCTGGCCCTGAGGGAGTGTCCCCTTTCTCTGGGAACATTACCCTCTTGGAAAGAGACAACACAGCTTCTAGAAAAATGCCCAGGGAGCGGGGAAGAAGAGAGGGGACCGCTGACTGAGATCAGCTGAATATACCCAAAACATCAATGGGGGAACAGACGCCAGAAACAGACCCTGTTGGGTCCACAGCCACCAGGAATCAGTGACTTGGGAGACCCACTGCACTTCAGAAAGACAGATGAACTGATCCAATGAATGAACAAGGGAACGTTCATGCCAAGTTCCCTTGAATCCAAGTGAGGGAAAATGTGTACAAATTATAAATATCAATCAACTAACTCTCAATTGAGCTCTCGAATCACTGGCAACTTGGAATCAAGAGGAAAGCCCTTCTGAAATGGGGCATTGACCTTCTGGAGGGGCAAGGCAAGACACGATCGATCGGATTTAACCCTTCAGGCCCTCGCTCAGCCCAGCAGATTATCTTCCAGAGAAATGCAACATTGATCTCCTCTCCTCTCCCCTCCGACTTTGCACCGGGAGAGAGAGAATCCTCAGCTCCTCGGC
The DNA here is from genome assembly GCF_002288905.1 of Enhydra lutris kenyoni. Lineage (NCBI taxonomy): Eukaryota > Metazoa > Chordata > Mammalia > Carnivora > Mustelidae > Enhydra > Enhydra lutris. The sequence continues at coordinate 13,022,197 of NW_019154126.1, read as the reverse complement.
TGCATACTAGTGGAGACGGAGGACTGAGAAGCCAGCTAAATTTATGCCCTGGGCTGTGGTCCATCGGCCAAGCCACGTTGTTCAATTAGCAGAGCTCTCCTTTGTAAACCATGTGGCCCGCTGCTCGGTGGATTTGAGCCTCTGACATTCACATCATTTTTGTCCGGGCAGTCACTGCTCAGTGTTCTGCAAGTCATTGCCCTCACTTAAGACCATACAAGGTTAGGGTTTGTGTCTACTTCGTTTCCAAGGTTCAGCTAGCTAGGTTCTGCCGGATTTCGTATACAATTTAAAGGAACTCGGAGTTCTGCTGTTCCTGGGAGAAGAAATGTGAGCAAATAAAACCCGTGGTTGACATAGGAGAGAAACGGACCGGGAGACGCCCTGAACTCTCTCGGAGAGTTTGTCCAGGTGGGCTTTGCAACATACTTTGCTCCAAAATTCCCTGTTCAGGCAAGGCCCAGCTATGTTCAACAGACAGAAAGTTGGCAGAGAGCCCCGCCCCCGCGGCCCCCCGAATGACAGGTCTGTTGATTTCATGTTACGCCTCCTTATGACAATCTGTTTTCTAAGGGCACAGAAACAAGCCCGAGATGGTTTTGAGATAAGCGTGCTCAGAGTGTGCTGACTTCTAAGCAAAGCCTTTGTGATCATAGTGCTGGTGCTGCTCTCTGGAAACTGAAATCCAAGGAGAAGGCAGCCTGGAGAAAACTCTCAGGGATGGTTGTGGATTTTGAGCCCTTAGCTGAGCATTTTTGTTTCTACCACCTGTCCCCATCTCCCTCCTCCTTCCCCTGTTCAATCCCTCTTCCCAGGAAAATAACACCCAGTCTGAGCAGGGGCAGTGTCCAGTAGGCTAATATTGGTCGATGCCAGAGTGGCAGGGACTACAGAGACCACGGGGGTGGCAAAGAGATCTCACACGGGGGTGTCTTTAGGGAGGGGGCCCCATCCCCACGTTGTCCTGTCAGGAATATACTTTTGAAGACAACCGGGAAAAGGTTTTCATTTTACAAGCGGAAGACGCACTTTCAGCTGGTAGAAGGTCTCCACTCCTCCATTGGTAAGAAATTACAAGCATTTGGAGAAAACAGCTGTGGGGATGACTTCCTAGCTAGACTCCCTGACCTTGCTTTGTCCCCACGCAAGAGGCAAGTCGCAGCTGCGGCAGCTGGCACACTTGCCTGCCATGTAAACGCTCCAATTGCCCTGCATTCTATTCTCGAAGTTTCCAGAAGGATCCAGGGGCCCTGAGGAATGTGGAAGGAATGTCAAGGCTTGCTTCAGACTCCTCTGGAAGGTCAGTGAGGTAGGAATGTGAGGCCCAGCACAAACCCAGCTCTTCACAGGCTTGCCTTTTTTTTTTTTTTTTTTTTTTAAAGATTTTATTTATTTATTTGACAGAGAGAAATCACAAGTAGGCAGAGAAGCAGGCAGAGAGAGAGAAGGAAGCAGGCTCCCTGCTGAGCAGAAAGCCCGATGTGGGGCTCGAACCCAGGACCTGGGATCATGACCTGAGCCGAAGGCAGCGGCCTAATCCACTGAGCCACCCAGGCGCCCCCAGGCTTGCCTTTTTGTCACTGAGCTTGTTTTCGGGCCCCCACCTGGGCTGGAGGCAGAATTAAGTGCTGATGGCCTTTGGCCTGTTGGACCACTTGCTTCTTGGGGCCTGAGACTGCACTCCCAGTAACGTGCTCTTGAGCCCCAGCCAGGGACATACATGGGCAGGGCCTGCAGGGGGCCCTGGTGGGTGCTCAGGAGATCCCAGCCTCTGGTGCCTGGGTTAAACCTCATCTCCTACATTTATCTCTTCTCTCTCCTGGCCTGATCCCCGTGGGCTGTCTCTCCTCCAACCTGCACCCCTTCTTCCATTTGGCTGCCTTCCCCTCTCTCAGTTTCTGCTCTTTTCTCCTTTCCTCTCTCTACCTGTGATCTTTTCAGCCCGTGCCACCTTTACCTCCCAGGCCACTTAATCAGCTTACTGAGTGACTACTGTATGCCAGGACTATTCCCAACACTGCCTTGGGAGTAAGACAGAAAGATCCCAGACCTCCAAAGTGGACATGGTGGGGAGATGGTGAGACAGGCTGTCCACAAGGAAATGGAGAGGTGGATATGGTGACTTCAGGAACTGAGAGATGCTGTAAAGAAGATAAATGAGAGAAATGTGACAGAAAGTGACAGTAAGGAGAAGAACACTGTTTTAGCCAGTTGGTTCATAGAAGGGTGTTTTTGAGAAGGTGACATATACCTCAGACTTGAATATTGAAAAGGAGACTATCGTGTGAAGATTTAGGAGAAGGTATGCAAGTGCAAATGTCCTGAGGCTGCAGGGAGCATGGTGTATCAGAGCTAGAGTGGCTGGAGCTGTGAGCCTAGGGTTTCAGAGGCAGAAAATTCATTTTAAAAAGTAATCTGGCGGTGCCTGGGTGGCTCAGTTGGTTGAATACCCAACTCTTGATTTCAGCTCAGGTCATGATCTCAGGGTCCTGAGATAGAGTCCTGGGTAAGTGTGGAGACTGTTTAGGAGTCTCTTTCTCCCTCTTCCTCTGCCCCTCTGCCCCACTCACACACTTGTCTGTGTGTGCTCTTTCTCTCTCTAAAAAATAAAATAAAATAAACAAAAGCTTATAATCTGTAGGCAAGGATTTAGGGATGACTCTGGTGGCGTTCAGCCAATACTGATAGTTTTTAAACAGGTGAATGCTGAGGTAATGTTCATGTCTTAGAAAGCTTCTGTCCGGACGGAGAGGCAGGACTGGTGGCCAAGGGTAGCCCCGAGTTAATGCAGGCTGAGATCACTAGTGTAACAGAAGAGGGACTGACCAGAGGTCAGATTCAGGATACATTTGGGAACTGGATTGGATAAGGCAAAAAGATCAAGAGATGAAATTTCCTTTTTGTTCCTCCCCTCTCCTCCTCCTTCCTGATTGACTGGTGCCATATACAGAGTGTAGCAGGTCTGAGGTGGGGAGAAATCAAAAGTTGTGTCTTCGCTACACTCAAGTCATGTGGAAAGTGGGTATGCATTAGAAAGGGCGTTCCTTGTAGGAAAAGGCACTTCTTGCACAGTGCAGATGGCCAGAGCCCACACCAGAGTCCAGGGCATAGCCAACCTGACATGGGCTGGGTTTCAGCTGGCTGCCTTAGGCAGTGCACAAGTCTAGACAACCATACCTGGTGATCCTGGTTGGAGGCCGTATTACCTCCAAGACAGCTATTAGCCATTGATGTGGAGATGGCAAGTGCTGAATGTGGTGGGTCTGAATTTCAAGAGGGCGTTGGGGTAGGGATGCGAGTTTATAGGGTGTAATCACATACAGTGTATAATATGAGGGGATTAGAGGTGGTGCCCTGGGCTGTGCGTGTGCATGAAGAAGCAAAGGTGGCTAGAAGGGAAGCCCGGGCTGCCGTGTGTGAAGCAGGCAGTTCGGAAAAGGAGGAATCGGCAGAGACCCAAAAGGAGCTATTGGTGAGAAGGAGAACCACCCAGAACATAATGGCCCAATGGCAAATGAGTGTTTCAGGAAGTAAAGAGGCTCTGTGGGCTGGTTTGGGGGTTTGAGCACCTGAGGGATGAGCAGAGCATGCAGCCAGCTGGAGCGTCTGGGGAGCAGGGTGGGGAGGGAGAGGGAAGCTCCATCCCAGTAGGCTGGGGAGAGAGAATTTTGGAGAAGCTCTGATAGAAAAGGGAGAGAGAAAGAAGAGGTGGGGTCTTGTGGGCTTTTTGAAGATGGGTGATTTTTTACAAGATGATTTTTCACATGCATGGGGACGGAGCAGTAGTGAGGGTGAAAGTGAAGATTGCGGAGAGGCGGGGAGGCGGGAGGCGCAGAGAGAGATGGCCCCTGGTGCTGAGTGGATGTGGTCACTGGACAGCAGCTGGGTAGGTCTCAGGCTATGGGGCATGGCTTGGCTCTGGGCTGCTTGTTTTCTCAGTGGTGGCAGAGCGAGGGGAGGGACGATGAAGTAAGGGTCTCAGGTGTGGGAAGTGACAGGGTTGGCAGTGGGCAGTAAGACGAGTTGGGTGCAGGTTCAGCACAGGGCTGCGCGCCCTCCAGCTGGGGGTATGAGCACGGCCTAGGAGGGAGGGCAGCCAGGCCTGGATGGTGTGTGTTTGGGAGCAGGGTTAGAGCAGAGGACACAGCCTCTTAAGGGAGGAAAAAGGAAAGGCCTGAAGTAAACAGAGGAGAATATAATTACAATCTTTGAACAAACACAAGACCTTTCTTCACTCAGTCACAAAAGCAGAAAGGATTAAAAGAGGACTTTTTACCCAAGCAACAGACATATGGAAGATACCATAAAGGAAACCACAAGCAACTCTTGTAGAAGGCGACTCTCTGAAGCACTTTCTAAGCTTGGGCCCTAGAAGTGAGAATTTTATAGGCATTCTTCTTGTTTTAATCCTCAGGACAGTACCCTAGCAAGGCTCAGGACTTGAACTTGAAAGGCCACGCACTTAACTTTGTTTTCATTTTCTTTTTCGTACTTCCTCAAACTTGGAAAGAATATTTACAAAACATAGGTGGCAATTGAAAAAGATTGAATATCCACTGAATATTAAAAGCTTCCATAAGTCCATCAGAAAAAGAACAATCTAACAGAAAGAGAAGCAAAGAGCTAGCAAAGACAGTTCACAAAAGAAGGAAATCCAAATGACTAATAACAGGTTCCTAGGCCATAGGCCTCAGGAAGATAGAAGAAAGCAAATTACAATGATAATAAGACCCTATTAGTTTAACAAAGATGAAACCCTCCGGGGCAGCTGGTAGTGACAAATATTTGGCCAGAGTTTAAGTTGGTGCCCCTTTGTAACCAGCTACTTGGCGGTATTGGAGGCTGTCTCTTTTCTCTCGATAATACCTCTTGAGAATTTATTTTATGGAAATCAAGCATGCTAAGATATATGCTCAAAGATTCTGCTATTTCTTTATCTGTTAGAGAAAAAAGGAAATGGTGCGAATGGCCACGAATAAGGAACTGGTGACATAAATTGTGGGAAGCTATACAATACAATGGAAAGTTTAAAAATACTGCGGTAGAAGCAAAAGAACTGACCTGTGAAAAAGTCTATGATCTACTGCTTTGTGAATAAAGGAAATTTGGTACTCGGTACAAGACTGATTCTCATAAGCCTTGGAGAAACTTGTTTGCTTGTGGAAAAAAGTATAGAATAACATACAAGACTGTTCCTGCTCTTGGGGGGGTATGGAATTTGGGAAGGCTTTCGCTTTTGTTTTTTCTATTTCATTACCGGAGTTAGGTCACAATGAAGAGATGGTATTTTCCTAGCCATAGAAAAGGGAATAAAATGTCATATAGTTAAGACAGCTCCCTCAGGAAGGGAATTCCTTTTTGTCTCTGTCAGTTTTTACCAGTCTCCCTTCCTCCTTCCCCTCCCCTCACTCCCTCCCTCCCCTTACTCCCTCTCTCCCTCCCTTCACTTCTTCTATCCCCTCCCCCTTCCTCCCTTCTTTCCTTTCTTCCCTGCCCCATCTTCCTTCCCTTTCTGCTCTCTTTCTAATATTTCCTCTGCCGCCACAGTTCAGTGGCTGCGCGCCACCCTGTGAAGCCTCCCGCCGCATGGTCTGCGGAGGGGCCCTATCTGACAGGTGTTCCATGTCCCTGGCACGGAGCCCAGCACAGCCCCAAGTACAGCAGCAGCCCCACTTAGTAATTCCTGTTGAGCAGCGGATTCAACGCTGCTTGCTAACACATCTGCTTTGGATCACACTGTGGGAGCAGTGTGGCTAACAAGGCGTGCGAGACCCCCTGTGAGCAGAGAAGTTACAGCGGCCAATGCTCAAGGTAAGTATGTGGAAGGGTTCACAGAGACCTTGAAATATACGGAGATCTACATTTGTGTCAGCTGTCTGCTGGTGCTCAGCATGGACGTCACATCGGACATAGCCCATAAATGGAAAAATGAATGGATGAACAAATGAATGCAAATTAACATTAACATTAACATTTGTTAATTAACAAATTAACGTATTTCATAGAACATTCGTGGTTGCTGACACGTTCTACATTCAAAACCATCGTACAGGAGAGCCTTGCTTCTCCAAATGTGGTCTGAGGACCATCAGCATTGTTACTGTGTTAGAAACACAGGATCTTGGGCACATGTCAGTGGCTCAGGCAGTTGGGCATCTGACTCTTGTTTATCGCTCAGGTCGTGATCTTGGAGTCCTGGATCAAGCCCCACATTGGGCTCTCTCCCTCTCCCTCTGCTCGTCCTTCCCCCTGCGCGCTCTCTCTCTAAATAGATAAAATCTTTACAGAAAAAAGAAAGAAAGAAAGAAAGGAAGGAAGGAAGAAAGAAAGAAGGAAAGAAAGGATGTATGGATCTTGGGCACAACCTGCAAAATCAAATCTGCATTCAGACATGAGTCTCACTAACTCATATGCCTGTTAAAACGTGCGGGGCGGGGGTGGGGGGGGGGGGGGGGGGGGGGGGGGGGAGAGTATCAGCTGCTGTTTGTTTGTTTGTTTGTTTGTTTAATTTCTGGGCTTCATGTTCTCCCCCACCTCTTTGATACCAAATTATAGGGCTTTAAAAGTTTTGCTTCAGAATGGCCCAAAAGAAAAGGCTCCAGATAGCTGCAAACCTTTGCCAGCAAGGAGAGATTTTTCAGAGGGATTTTCTTTTTCATCAAGGGTGAGATAGCTGTGTTCCCACTCTGTGGCCAATTCCTCTTCAGCTTTGCCTGGTTCCAGCCACCCCCTGGGATGGTCAGGCTTAAGGCCAGAAGGCCAGAAGGCCCCCTCTTTAGGTGAGTTGAGCAAGCTGGCTGTTTGCCCACCAGAGCCTACACCTGAGGCAAGGCCTGGTGGCCCCAGGAAGCCACCAGTTGTGGGGTGTTTTCCATTGGAGCTCAGCTGCCAGGGACAGACTCGCCCTCCGTGCTGCTGGCCACACTCCTAAAGCCCCATGAAATTGGCCACAGCCAGACAGCTCTTCGCAGACGGACGGGGGCGGGGTGGGGCGGGCTCCGCAGGGGTGTCCAGGATTATGATTGAGGGGCCCTGGCAAGGAGGAGTGGAAAATGAGGTCCTGATTCGAAGCCTGAGCTGTGGTTGCGAGTCCCGTACAGCTTTCCAGCAGAATGTTAAGGCCCGCGGCTCACAGCCAGTCTTCTGAGCCCTGGCCTCCTGTCCCTGTCCCTCCTGAGCAGGGCTCACGCCAGTGTCTGCTGGGGGTGGCACCATCCAGGAAGGAAGGTGTCTGTGGTTTTAAGGCAGGCTCATGGTGACTCTCAGGGACACATGACTTTATCTGTTGAAGAGCTCAGGAGGTAGCTGGGCTCTCCTTTGTCCAGCTAGCCCACCCCCACCCCCCACTGCCCCCACTGCCTCCTGCCCTGCTCCTCCCATTTATTCAAGGGCAGACAGAAGCAAGCTGAGCTGGGCTGGATTATTCTGTCTCCAGCTGCAGAAACTTGACTTTGTTACTGTGATAGCGCTGTCAGGATAAAGATTCTAAAGAGACGGCCTCTCTGCCATCTTGAATTGATTGAATGAACTTCTGCCAGTCTGTCTGGAATAGAGGAGATAAGTCTAATCCCATTTTAATTGTATCCAAGGTCGCTGGATAAAGCTGGCATTTGATAAAGAGGTAAAATACTATTGCAGCATAGGAAAAGTTTGGGGGGGCTCGAGAACATTTTGTAGATCTACCATTTACAAGTTCTCGCTGCTTCCGCAAACAAAGCATTCCTCAAAGTACCCAGGCATAGTTTCAGGTCCAGACTGAGATAGATTCAGGGGCCTGGCCACTATTGACAAGCTGCTAGGGACGCCTGGGTGGCTCAGTGGGTTGGGCCTCTGCCTTCAGCTCGGGTCGTGATCTCGGGGTCCTGGGATCGAGCCCTGCGTCGGGCTCTCTGCTCGGTGGAGAACCTGCTTCCCCCCACCTCTCTGCCTGCCTCTCTGCCTACTTGTGATCTCTGTCTGTCAAAATAAATAAATAAAATCTTTAAAAAAAAAAACAAAACTATTGACAAGCTGCTAGAAATTCAGCTTCCCTCATGTGCTGGGAGAATCTTGATCACTGGCAAGAATTCAATAGTTCTCTGAAAGCAGAGATGATTCTGCTACTCACGATACCTCAGCTGTTGAGAGACCATTCTGATCAGAAGCAAGAAGCATCCTCTGGGAGCACCAGAAATGAGGAAGCAAGGTGTTTTCCCACCGGGGACCTCTGGGCAGGGAGACTGGCTGCGGGCATGGAGGCAGGAGTGCTCTGAGGCGCATGGGCTGAGGGCAGATATAGCTGAGGGAGCATTTGAACCCGGCCCCTTGCTGACGAGCTCTGACACTGGCTCACCAAGTTCTCCTTTTGAGCCCCAGCTTCTTCAGTGATAAAATGAGAAGAGCAATATCCTTCACAAGTCTGTTAATTGAATGAGGGAACATCCCTAAAACACCTATTTCTGTCCCTGTCCCACTGTTCCCTGTAAAATTCATTCTTTTTATGAGCATCAGAGTTTCTCCATAGCCATGTGAGAGAAAGAAATGGGTTATCACAATGACTTTTTTGTGTCTCTATCCCTCCAGTTCCTTACCTGCTTCCAGTCAGGGATTAAGATGTCCTTCCCTCCTAGCTCCCCCACCAGGTCCTGGAAAGTCATGGGCATGGGCACCAGTGCCCCTCATGGGAGAAGGTCTTGGTCAGCGGCGCAAGTTCCTCTTAGAGGAGAAACATGCTGATTCCCAGCACCACACCAGTATGAATGCAGATCCTGGATGCCCCCCCCCGCCACCCCCAGAAGGGCTTTGGCTTCAGGAGAGGTCTGAGTGCAGGTGGTGATGGGTGAAGGGGCTTGGGGCAAGGGAAAGAGACCACAAGAAGGAGGCATGCACGTCAGAACACTGGTGTGGGCTCTCTCTCTCTCTGGTGCCAAATCATTTATTTTGTAGATGATATACCTGATGGTTTTTCAGCGGAAACTCTTCTCTGCCGGCCATTAAAGTTTGTAATCATGTTCTAAATGATCTCAGCAGAAATCCCCATTTTACAATGAACTAAATTTTCACCACAGGATGCTATCTTGAAAAACATCTCTCCCTAGGTATTCCTGGATATCAGCTTCCAAAGCCATCCTTTCTGTCATATATCACAAAAATATTGAGATAAAGTTTAGAAGTATTTTTTTAAGAAATCTGTAAATCTTTTGCTTTCCATCTTTTTTTTTTTTTTAAATAAAAAATATTTATTTGAGGGGGCACCTGGGTGGCTCAGTTGGTTAAATAACTGCCTTCAGCTCAGGTCATGATCCTGGCATCCTGGGATCGAGTTCGGCATCAGGCTCTCTGCTTGGCAGGGAGTCTGCTTGCTTCTCCCTCTGATCTCTCCCTTGTCATGCTCACTTTCTCATTCTCTCTCTCTCTCAAATAAATAAATAAAATAGTGTTTAAAAAATAATTATTTGAGAGACAAAGACAGTGCGAGCGCAAGCAGGGGGATGGGCAAAAGGAGAGGGAGAATCTCAAGCAGACTCCGTGCTGAGTGCGGAGCTCGACATGGGGCTTGATCCCAGCACCCTGAGATCACGACCTGAGCTGAAATCAAGAGCCGGATACTTAACCGACTGAGCTACCCAGCCGGTTCCCATCTTAAAAATTTGTTAAATATTTAAGATACTCAAAAAGGAATAAAAGATATTATTATGGGGACACCTGGGGGCTCAGTGGGTTAAAGCCTCTGCCTTCGGCTCAGGTTATGATCCCAGGGTCCTGGGATCAAGCCCCGCATCAAGCTCTCTGCTCAGCGGGGAACCTACTTCCCCCTTTTCTCTTTCTGCCTGCCTCTCTGCCCACTTGTGATCTCTATCTGTCAAATGAAGAAATAAATTTAAAAATCTTAAAAAAAAATTGTTGTGCATATAACCATATATTCATTAACTGGTTTAATTTTAGAGTCAGAAATAACAAATATAAAACATTTTTCTAGAATAAGTATCAATGAGATAACAGTATATACAAAAGAAAGCAAGGGTGTAATAAACAGGGACATCAGGATGATGGTTATTCCGTGTGGGGGAGGTGAGGGAAGAGGGTGAGGAGGACCATGTAGCTAGAGGTACGGTCCAGGTCTCAGCCTTCTCAGAGGCTGTCATGAACCAGTCCATTAAACAAGTCTGCCTTTGGAATTCTATGAAGTTTTCCCTCAAAGACTTAAAGCCCAAGAAGAAATTCTAGATTTCTTCAAAATCTCTGGTCTAAGAAAGGATGGTATGCTTATTGAGATGACAATCATTCATTCAGCAACCATGAATTCAGACTCACAAGGCAATAGGCCACAGGTAGAACTGGATGTAGTGAAACGACCCAGATTTTCCGTAGCATAGTTTTGGTGCCTAACCCTAACCCTAACCCAAACAGGGAATGCCAGACTGTGCCTGATCTATTTTAGGCGACCGAAGAAAATTTCCGTCACATGACAGGCACAGAGCAAAGCTGATGTGAGCTGCGCACATGTAGTTTTACACTATAGATCTCTTGCCCTGCTTTTCAAAGCAAAGGCATTTCCGCAAAGTGAGTGAGTTTACGACACATCTGGTATCAGACCTATTCAAGATTGCTATAAAAAGATTATTTATAACTCCTCTCTACTCTTACTTACCACATAGATTACGTTGTTGTTCCATATCATTACAATACATCAACATTTACCCCCCTTTTATTGCATTTGTTACTGAGCCCGTCAAAACACCGAAAAAGAGAAACTCACAGGATAAGAAAGAGCATGCAATTCCACTCTTTCCTGGGCTTGAAGGTTTCTTCCAGCTGGGCCACTCTTGGCGTAAGGAGAAAGCCTTCTATCTCTTCCCTTGGGCTTTCTTCCCTCTTGGTAGGAACATTTCACACAAAGGTGTCTTCCTTCAGTATGCAGCCTTAAGTGAGATGGATTTGGGGAGATTGTGTTTTTTTGTTTGTTTTTGTTTTTTTTTAAGATTTCATTTATTTATTTGACAGAGAGAGAAAGCATGAGAGAGCACAGGCAGGGGGAGCTGCAGAGGGAGAAGAAGCAGACTCCCTGCTGAGCAGAGAACCCAATGCAGGACTTGATCCCAAGACCCTGAGATCACGACTTGAACCAAAGGCAGACAGACGCTTAACCAACTGAGCCACCCAGGTGCCCCCGGAGAAGACGGTTACTCAAGATGCTATGCCTTCCTCTATTTAAGGGCTAGTCATTGACACAAGTTAGACCAAGGAAGTTCTTCACAACCCAGGAGCATCTCTGAAATTTGAATCACGATACCTCCTTTGGTGGAGGTGGAGGGACAAAGAGACAGAGATGAAAAGAGTGGAAGCCACTTAAGTGAGTTTGTGTGAGTGGCATAATCGGGTTTGTTGAAATAAGTTTCTAGGTCCAAGATGCAACTGCTCCTGCCAGGGGTGCTGTGTCAGCAAACAGAAAACTTGTAGAACTCTCATGTCTCTGTGAAAGTTCCCCTTGACCAGAAATTCCATATATCCAGTTAGCTAATCCCCAAAAATGCCATGCCAGCTCTGGGCTCTATCCTTATTTCCTGTTTCCTATTCACTTTCTTTCTCTTCCTTATTCCTTATTCTTCATTCTGTAGAAGTTTTCCTGCCTTCTACCTCATTTTGGTGTTCTCTGGACTCTTGGGAATGGAGGGTTAAATAAGGTGTATTCCTATCATCTGAATTGCCTTTACTCATTTTTTAGCAGGTTAGACTATCACCAAATTCTAGGTCTGAGTCCCTCTGGTGAACTCCCTTTATTGTGAACCAGCTAGAGTTTTAGTCTTACACTTCCAAAGACCTCAGAGTCCCAGCCTTGGGGCTCCATATGTGGTGTGGTCTCTGACAACTCAAGTCTAAGTCAAATATTACACAACCTGGCCTTAGGATTGAATCACAGAAACTGGCCATGTGAAATCCCTAATCGGGAGAGAGATGAGATTGTGTTCACTTCCCTTCACACGCACTCCTGAGCCACCTCAAAGCTCTATATTGTGTATTGAATCAATTCCAAGTGCAAAATGACTGCTTAGGGCACCATGAGCTCCTTGAGTTGTGTATTTTCTCCCTCCCCTTGGAAAAAAACAATCAGTAGTAAGAGGGGTCTCTCCTTCCCCTACAGGGATTCCAAGGTGACTCCAGGAGTTGCCCTGTAAATTCCTCATATTGTGGTTTTCCTTACCCCTTCCACCCACCCTTGAAAAAATGATAGGGAGCGATTCCTTTACTAGTAGCAGGAGGCTAGGCTCCCCCATTGCATCTCCTGGAAGCTCTAGAAAACAACCATAACAAAGGGGAATTGGCCACCACCAACCCAGCCCCAGGTTTGGACCTGGTGTTGCAGGCGACGGTGGGAGAAATGAATGCTCTCGTGAAAACAAAACCAAAGTGCAACAAGCAGCTGTCCAACCTGAAGCCACGCCCTCCAGGATGTGCATACCGGGCTGTTCACTAGGGCAAATCCTTGTTCTTGTTTCTTAACGTTCACTTCATCAGCGAAGCACTCCCTGTTAATCCTTTAAGCACAGATGCCAAGGCAGTGTTCCAGTTACTAATCGGTGTGAAACAGCCATTGGATGCCCTTTGCGGGTTTGGGGAAGGGAATTGGGATGGGCCCCAGAGGCGCTGGCTTGTCCCTGCTCCTTGGTGCCAGGTTGTGGGTGGGGGGAGGGCCTGGGCTGGGTTGACTCAGAAGACACAGTCACTCAAGGGGCTGGGGGCTGAGTGGCAGCAGATGGATGCAGTCCAAGATGACTTGGTCATGGTCATGTATGTCTGGCACAGGTTGGGGACAGCTGGAGAGCCAAACTCCGTGGGGTTTCAGCTGCAGAGCCCAGTAGGAGACCCGGGGATGTGTGTGACTTTTACACCTATGCCCAGGCCCTACCCGGCCTCCCTCTCACCATGATACTGCCTGGCCTAGGTCCAAGGAGAGGCATGTCAAGAAATTGGGAGCCATGTTCAAAGCCACCACGGGCTGGAGGAAGACTCTAGGAGTGTTGCTAGTGAAGGCAAGAGGGAACCGGGACAAGCGTGGGTTCAGTCAGTTAGCACTCACACACAGCTCCCTCATTTCTCCAAAATACAACTCTCAAAAGCCCCCTCTGCTTTCCTGCAGCCTGCCAGGGCCAAGTGCAGTGGTCTGAGGACCCCGTGCAAGGTCCCAGCTACTGTTGGCCCACATACTAAGCCTCATAGCACCCATTCTTTCCAATGTTGGGGAAGTGGGGTGTGGAGGAATGCAGTGAGGGCTGAGCCCAGGCAAAGAGTGACATGGGAAAGACCCGCCCTTTCTCTCCTTTGTCCCTGACCACAACCATGGTACCCTTGAATTTCCCCTCCCTCAAACTCCATCCATGTCTGGCCTGAACATTCATGGACTCCCAGAAGCGGCTCCAAACTTGGGACCCCTGTGGCCTCTGCCTGCTGAGTCTTCAGCCCCCAAAACCTGCAATCCCTTCACCAAATCTGCACACCTGAACGTCTTCCCTCTGGCCAGCCCCAGAATCAGTGAGCTTATGAGAGGATGGGCTGGGGGTGCACAGGTGGTGCTCTCTGGAAGCGTGAGCCTTGGGCAGGCCTGGACAGCTGCCGCCCATCCGTGTCCAGGGGCACCAGAGCGGAGTGCCCAGAGGATATGAGAACCGTGCTGCCCCTGGCCCAGCCCATCTGGCACATTCACATGCCACCTTAAATAGCAAAGGAAGGAAGAGATGTTGGGCATGGACAGCATGGAACAAGAGTTACAATCAGAGCTTTGAAAAATAATGAAATCCTTGCACTGAGCAAGGAATGAAGTCCCAGAGCATTGGTAGAGATAAAAAGTGAGGGGATATACGTGTCACACGGAACCTTCACAGACACCCGATGGGCAGATGTCAGTGGGCTCTGAGCCCCTTCCCGCTGGGCAGGCCCTGCCCCATCTCTCAGGGCTCTCTCCATCCAGAGAGCAGGTGTGCTATGGGCCGTGGGCGTGACTTGTGGCTCTTCGCAGCTCTCCTCATAAAATGAGCTGCACCCTAGGGAAAGGCCACAGCCCGGCCCTTTGCATTGACATTTCCCACAGGTCTAGTTACGCACCAAGAAATAAAAACATAAGTATAGAACAAAGCCCAACAGGAAATTTATGTTACATAAATAAGACCTTGCGTGCTAGGGAGCGCTCCCCAGCTTCCAGCTGCAATAATGGCAAAGGCTCAGCCCCACAGCTCTGGACTCCTTGGGTAGCTTTGCACACGGGCTGCCAACAACCCCAGCACACACCACGTGCTTCCAAGCCTGTTTCCAACTTTGGTGGTGAGACAAAGCCTGTTCTTGGAGTTTTCATTCTCAGTTGTCTTTGAATCTGGCTTAGTTTTGTGGTCTGGCAGAGCTCAAGTCGAAATCCCTGCTTGGGCCCCTCACTCAAGCTTGTGAGCCCCTGTCAGCCCCTTCACCACCCACCCCCAGCCTGGCCAAGCAGGCTCTCTCTGCGCTGTATTTAATAGGATTAGCCTCAATGTTCCCGTTCTTTGGGTCTTGCCCATCCTACTGTGGGTCCTCTGTGGTGCGCTGGGTTGTCATGCCAAGTCTTCATTTCCTTGGGTCTAATTCTGTTTCTACGCATTTTCATGGGAATTTATAGTGTCAGCAGAGTATACATCCCTTCCCCATTAGTGCTGGGTTGGGGCAACCGACTTGCTTTGGCTGATGGACTAGGAGGGAACACAGTACGAGCAGACTCTTTAAATGTGCGCTTGTGATTTGGTTTGCTCTTTTGTACTCTGCTTCCAGAATGAAATACAGGAGGAACAGACCTTGGCCCAACTTTGAGCCTGAAGCAGAAGCGCCCCAGCCAACCTTCAGACCCATAAACCAGAAAAGTTAGTTTGTAAGCTATGGAATTTGGGGACTATTCGTTATACAGCATGTTGGAAGGGAAAGCTGATTAATACAGACCTCGTGGAGAGAAACAGCCTGCCTTATAGCCAATCACATGATCCTTCTGAATGTTTGACTGTAACTGTTGGCCTCCCATGGAAGGCCACTTACAACAGCCAGCTCAGCACTTTCCTCCCTCAGCACCCTCTCATCCCATGGGCTGGCTGAGGACGCCAGCCTACCTTGTTACCAGCTGAGACAGCTTTTGGTAGAGGAGGCTGGTGGTTTTACAGAACAGATCACAAAATAGGTCCAGAGCTAACCACTCTTGGCCCATCCTTCTCCACAGGGAAGTGGATTGATGTCCCTCCTGCTAGGGGCCTGGTCTCTCTTCTCCAGAGAGACTGCTGCTTTTTAAAAATTAATGTAAAATATAGATAATGTAAAATTTACCTTTGTAGCCGTTTTGGGGTGTACTGTTCTGGGGGTGGCATTAAGTACATTCACACTGCTGTGTAACCATCACCATCACCCATTTCCAGAACTTTTCCTTTTCCCCAGTTGAAACTCTGTGCCCATCAAATATTAACTCCCCATTTCCCCCACCCCCTGGCCCAGGCAACCACCATTCTTTTTCTACCACTATGATTGTGACTATTCTAGGTACCTCCCATCGATAGAATTGTATAATATGGGTCCTTTGGTGTCTGGCTCATTGCACTTAGTGTAATGTCTTCTAGATTCATCCATATTATAGCATGTGTCAGAATTTCTTTCCTTTTTAAGGCTGAGTAATAGTTCCTTGTGTGCATACACTACATTTTGTTTATTCAACCTTCCAATACGTATTTGGGTTGCTTCTGCCTTTTGGTTGTTGTGAGCGGTGCTGCTATGAACATGGTGTACCAGAGGCTGGTGACTCTTACCCTGGTGATGCGGCTGGAGGGTAAATACCAGAAGGTGTGTTTGGGGGGATTGCTGAAATCAAGCCTGGAAAAATGAATCAAACCATGACGTTCCCTTGAGGTCTCTCCTAAATAGCTTGAGGTGAAGGAGAAGCACAGAAAGACAAGTGCCTCAAGCATTCCGACAACTTTTTCAGAAGAAATTTTGTTTCTGATTTCTGACCTCAAACATGGTAAACCCTTGATGGGTACAGAGCTAGGGACTGCACAGGGTCTACAGTCTCTTGTGCATAGGTAACTGTCACGTGTTGTCTCCAATGGTGGCCGCCATCACTTCCTTCCCTCCCTGGACATGCGTCCTGCTCCACTCCTCAAGAAAGGAGTGTCTTCCAACCTGGCCCATGTCTTCTGACCTAGCCTGGCCCTGTGATGTGCCTTCAGCATGGTGGAAGTGATGCTTTAAGGGGGAGGCTTTAAAAGACCTCACATCTTCTTTCTTTCCAGGAGGAAATCAGAAACCATGTAAGAAGGCTTGCTACCAGGTCCACCATGAGGAAGCCCAAGCCAGCCATGTGGATAGGGCACACAATGTAGCACTGAGGAACTAAACTCATAGACAAAGCAAGACCCCAGTCACGTGACCCCTGTTGAGCCCTTTCAATCAGCCATCTGGCTGCCATTTTGGGCTTCAGCTTCCTGCTGAAACCTAGATGTTAGTGGCCAAGGCAAGCCTTTCCTTCCATGCCTTGTACAAATGTTGGACCCAGAGATTTTGTTGTTCCTAATGCACTAAGTTTGGTGCGCTCAGTTTTAGGGAGGCAGCAATAGACACCTGAAACGGTGGTCTAGCACTTCATTTAGGATTGTGGGAACACTTAGCATTTACTGTTTTATTCTCATTCTTTTGGAACTTCAGCAGACAATGAGACAAGTGAAAACCTATTTTAACAGCCTGTTACATATATTTCAAGATATTTCTGAGAAGATTTAGATGTGATGTTTTGTTAACTTGTAGCAGCCTTTCTTAAAAGATACTATCATCAGGAAGGAGCCTCTAAAAAGAAAAATCTGACAATGAGCAATCGGTTGGCTCCTAGTATTTCAGAGCCTGGGGAAAGAGTACAAATAGAGACCCACATACCATATGTCTAGATACTTAAAGGCAATAAATCAGGCTAACAACCGATTCAATTAAATAAAATATGTTCTATCTTGCCATTTTGAAAAAAAAAACCTTCATAAGAATCTTCTTTTTTTTTTTAACTCTTTTTTTTCCTTCATAAGAATCTTGAAGGCCAAGTTCAAACTCACAATTCTCTGTTATTTGGAATTCCACATCAGAATCTGGTGGTGTCAGGAGACCTGGCTCTGGCTCCTGGCCTTTGTTCCACACACAGCTTTTGTCTGTGGAGTCATGGATGGCATGACCATGGAGTCACGGATAACATGACCTCCTCTTGGCCATGAAAATAGGCACAGAGCATTGCCAACGGGGAAGCCCACGGGAGTCTCTGATGTACAGTTCTGATGGCGCTTGGTCACATACTGCCCACGTGGTTGACCTTCAGTCTGCAATTTCTTTTGGAGGCATGGTCTCATACCTTTGCAGGTTGGAACTGATATGTTATGTCCCATCATAAATCATATGATGTACAGTGGCCAAAGCCTCCATGCAAACAAAAGCCCTCTTATTAGGCAGGACATTCCAGAGGCCTAGACATCACCTCCCAGGAGCCATGGACAAAAACCAGACCTTTCTTTAGGTAAGGCTAATTCTTTGCTACATGGGGGCCCAGAGGTGGTTCCTTCCTACCTAGGTCTGCTGTGGTATTGATCAGAAATCCTCCCCATGAGTGACATAATCCCTGTGGGAGTGACTCAGTGACAGATGTGGTATGGCTGCATGGCAAATTATTCAAGAAGCCCACATTTTCAAAGAGCATGGGAGGGAAGGAAGTTCCCAGTCCAAGAAGAGAGACTCAAAATTACACGACATGGCAGGAATAATGTCAGGAGAACCTAGAATAAGCTGAGGCTCATGAAAATCACCAGCCCAAATAGTCTTCTTAGCCACATTCCAGTGAGAAATGCCAAGAATGACCTGTTCTGGGTGATGGTGTGTGGTACTGTTGATCGGCTCTGCCGCTCCTGAAAGCTCTATGGAGTAGGGAAATCTGTTCACTTGTTCAATGAGAAAGGCAAAGAAAGTTAAGAGGAATCTATTTTTTTCCCTACATTATAGGCCAGACAGCTTATTATTCTGTAGTAAGATGTGTAACTTCGACCATACAGATGGAGGGAACTATGTCAGCATGAATGGAGCAGTTACATGGAAAACCAAGTTATTACCAAGTTACATGGCAGGTTTAGATTCCAGACAAGGGGAGGCTAATCTTAAAAACTACACCTCCCTCTTCCAGAAGCTAGGGCACAGTTTCTCTCTGTGGGAACAGCCCAGAGTCCAGAGTCTGCTATTGCCTCTTCCCTCCCATCTTGCTCTGGCCAATCTCTGTCATCTCCTACAGATTTATCATCAGCCAACTTGGCCTCAGAGTCGTACTTTTGCTCAGTGATTCTTATCGTTACTTCCACTGTTATTGACCACTTAGGTTCTGGAAGGGGCACATCAATTACTCTCACGTTCCAAATACAAAACACGATAATCTTGTTCGGATGCTCTCCCAATCCTACCCGACCCTAGTTTACCATCTAATAAGCTTTATAAAGGTTCTTCCCATCCCCATTAACATGCACAAAGGCTACCCTACAAATTCACTTGGCTAATGTAACCTAATTCCTACTGAGGACTGAGGTTTTTAATTATAGTTTTTATTCTTTTGCTAAGAAAACTAAGAGAAATTTAAAGCCAAAGAGAGTGAAAGACTAAGGGAATGCAAAACCTTTGTATCCCATACTTGGATTCAGCACAGAATCCGAAAAACTCCTTGTGATGTCTTTCATGAGTGAGCTAGGGAAACATATACTAGGTGACTACGTCCACAAGTAGGTTTATATCTGGCCTATATTTGGCTATTAGATCCCTGTTCCCAAAGGTGTATCGCTGTTGGTCGCTGTTTGGGTTTCTCATTTTTATTGACAAGTTGGATCAGAAAACCAAAGCTTTTTTTTTTTTTTTAATCACTTTACCGATGACAGCTGGGGGTTGTGGGAGCAGATCACTGACTGATAGCCTGAATAGAAGAGTCAGGATTCACAGGGATCTTGACCATAACAACAAAAGAAGTTTAATTGAGATGACTATTATGTATTATTTATATAAGTTATATATTTGCATGTTCAGATTGAAGCAGACCTGGCATGATAGGAATTCATGAGAAGAATACGGAGGGGTTTTTAGTTACCGTGATATATTTATATATAATTACCCCAAATATAATTACCCCAAATAACAACATGATCTTAAAATGCACTGAGAGAAATAAAGCAAATACATCTATGGAAGTGGTGGCAGTTTGCCACAGTCAGCTCTGGGCAGACTGATTCTGGAGGACTGCTCCCGGTATTTTGGCTTCATATTTCATTGATCAGGTGCAGAGAGAGGGGACTCAAAGTGAGGATGACTCTGGAAACGCCATCATTTTGAGTTCGTTAAGGAAACTCTGAGTTTTGAGTCTGAAACAAGAAGGCTTAGTGGCGGCTTGCTCACCTCACTGTGCTCTAACATTAGAAGGGCCATTATGGGGAAAGGGTCATAGATTTATTCCATGGTACTCAAGGAAAGGCAAGATTAGGATGAATGAATGAATGAATGGGAGTAACAGGAAAGGCTTCACCTCTATACAGGAAAGGATTTTCCAAAATTAATGTCATATAGTAACTAGCTTTCTGTCCCTGGAAGTATTTTCCTAGGGATATTGTACAGGAAGTTTTCGGAATCCAGGGAGATATGGTATTTGAACAAAATGGAGGATTCCCTGATGGTGGAAATTTCAAGCACCGTGGCAGGCTGTGATGCTCATCAAATTAGACCATGAAGGCCGCCGTCTCCTGCCCCTCTAGTAACAAAAGAATGGCTCTGGTCCCAGAATTGAATTACTTCCCCCTCCTCCAACATTTTGAAGGTTTGTAATAAATCAATAGCTTTGTTGCACCCAGACTGAGGTTCTGGCTTTTCACATTGGCAGAGGCAATCTCTCATTTGACTGTAATGCAATTGGAATAAAATTAACTCACTTTCCATATGGTCAGGTGTGCAGAAAGTCCACATCCTTATTCATTTTTCCTGGATTGTGATCCTTTGTATGTTTCAAACATCTGCACCGCTCAAGGTCTCCTATTTATAGCTGAAGAGATGCCGCGATGGCCCAGAGGCTGACTTCTTCTCATTCCTCCATAAAACTCACAGTGGCTATAAAAACGGGCCGTTTTCTAGAAATTGTACCTCTATTATTTTTCATATACACAATGTGGCACCTGCAAAGATGTATCCGTGCTGACCTTGTAAACATGTGACTTGGCTTTCCTTTTCACCGCAGAGAGCACATTTGATGAAAATCAGATGGAGCTTGAGGTCATAAGTGGTAGTTTGCCAAAGGAGTGGTACTTAAGGGATGGGAGAATAACAATCATAGATGCACATGTCCTCAGGCTAAGACACTAATTACTGTGAAATGGACACTTTCTGAGGCAGCAGGAGACTGTATACGTTTGCATGAACTTGAGAAAGCTCTTGGGTGTTTCTGGGCCCATGGAGTTGCCTAAAAAATTCCTTAGTACTCACGACGCTGACTTTCCTGAGAACACAACTCCCTTTCCCTAATTGTGTATATATATGTGTCACTGTAGCTCTGGGTAGCACGTGCTAAGGCAAATTTGCAGAGGTTATCAGGAGAGTCAGTCCATTATGCTCATGCTCTTGCTTCTTCTGTTCCCAAACTAAGGTGAAGTCAGAAGCCTGTGGTCTTCATTACTTGATATCAAAACATCAAAGCCAGGTGTATAATGTTTGGAAACATGACAAATTACACTTGCATTGGCTTTCACCTCCAAATTTTTTTCATGTAAAATGGATTCTCCCTTTTCAAAAAAGCTTGATTGATTGATTGGTTTATTTATTTATTTTTAGAGAGTGATGGAGAGAACATGAGTGAGTGTGGGAGGGCCAGAGGCAGACAGAATCCTCAAGCAGATTCTCCCTGCTAAGCAGGACCCAGAGATCATGACCTGAGCTGAAATCAAGAGTCAGACATTTAACCTACTGAGCCACCCAGGCAGCCCAGGTTCTCCGTGTTTTAGAACTCCTATTAGAAAAGAAACAATCTCAGAGATGATGCACGGAGAGTTTGACCTAATCAATGAGTTTCAGGTAAGTACTAATAGGGAAATAGCTTCAGTCTTTTCAAAAGGTAGATCAAGAATTTAGACCATGACCTGAGGGACACTCCTGCCTTACCTTTTTTTTTCACCCTTCGAGTAAGGAAGAGAGAACAATTCACAGTAGGCTTTGCCTTTGGAAGTTGTCTTCTGACGTGGCATTGTGGAAACACCCAGGT
The DNA here is from genome assembly GCF_002288905.1 of Enhydra lutris kenyoni. NCBI lineage: Eukaryota > Metazoa > Chordata > Mammalia > Carnivora > Mustelidae > Enhydra > Enhydra lutris. The sequence goes on along the minus strand of NW_019154126.1, from coordinate 13,000,920 downwards.
CTCTGAGTGCAGACCCCAGTGTGTGTGGCTGTGAAGCCAGACGTGTGTGTAGGTGGACGGGGCCCCTCTCCTGGCAGTTGCCAGTGAACAGATAAAGGCTTTTTGGCTCTATATTATACAGAGTTTGAAGTTAGAACTAAAAATGGACTTTAGAAATAACCTTCCTGCATCTTAGAATCTGCTTGGGAAGCTTTGGGGGAGGGGGAAAAAAAACAAAAACCACAAACAAAGCCAAATGCCTGGGCTGTAAGTCAGACCACTTGCATAAGAATTTCTGGGGGAAGGGCCTAGGCATCTGTATTTTCTCAGTTACCTGAAGAACCACTGATCCTGGGCCAATCCTTTTACCTTACATATTGTGCTCACATTGTTAGCTGGGGCCAGAACTGGAGGAAGACTCTTCAAGTGTGTTCCTTTTAAATACGAATAAGCTAGAAACAGGGAAACAAAGTTAGATTGTAGTGTCTTCAGCCTTTCCGTTCTTCCAGATTTACTTCTTTGGTTATGTCCTCATCCCCACCCAATTCTCCTGGGCTTCAGTGCCCTCAAATGTTTCCCCTTCCTGGCATCTTTCAGTGCTTAGGAAAAACCCATTCACAGCCATTGTGCTTAGTGTGTGTTTACTACCAATAACTCCCGGTATTTCTCTTCCCTGGAAATCGGCACTTGAACACATCACAAAGCCTTTGGAGTCACTTCACCCTTCTGGGATTTCAGTTTGGTCACGTGTAAATAGAGTTTGGGATTCAAGAATACAGTTCTCGACGTGGAATTTTAGGTATTAGCAAATGGATAGAAAAGAAATCTACATTGAGGAGGAGACCTTTCGTAATTGTTGAAATCACACATGGCCCATGTTGCACATTTTCCCATGGACTGGTCATGCCATATTGTCAGTCCACAACGTGAATTCAGTGCTTGTTCTGAGCCATAGAGGAAGCCATGTTCATTCAAGCCTGGTCCCCAAGGACCCGTACCATCTCTCATGCTCTTTTACCAAAAGGCGCTCTTCCATACTTCTTCAGGAAATCTGGAAGTTAGCTGTGAGCCCCCTGAATGAGAAGGATGGGCTATCATTTTTTTTCCCCTAAGGGGAAAAATAAGAAAAATGGTAACGGTTGGATTAAAGGAAGAGAAAGAAAAATTTTTAAATATGTGTAAAATTATCTATGAATGGTGAACTGGCAGATGCTTTCAGTGTTCTTTTTTTTTAACTCAATGAATTGCTTTTTTAAAAACAGCTTTGTACAGAAATACTCCCTGTCCCATAGCCAGGGAGCCTCAGGAGAGGTGGGCACAAGAGGCAGCTGTACTCAGCAGAAGTAACTTCTGTTCACAGATGACAAGAGGTGTGGAAAAACATTGAGTCCCCTTCGTGCTTCACTGTATCTTATACAAAATATTACTTTTTAAAAAAGATTTTTATTTATGTATTAGACAGACAGAGATCACGTAGGCAGAGAGGCAGGCAGAGAGAGAGCGAGGGAGAAGCAGGCTCCTTGCTGAGCAGAGAGCCTAATGCAGGGCTCGATCCCAGAACCCCGGGATCATGACCAGAGCAGAAGGCAGAGGCTTTAACCCACTGAGCCACCCAGGTGCCCCCCAAATATTACATTTTTATTCGTATTTTTTATTTCTTTTTTAAAAATGTGATGTTATTTAAATTCAATTACTTTTTTAAAAAGATTTTATTTATTTATTTGACAGACAGAGATCACAAGTAGGCAGAGAGGCAGGCAGAGAGAGAGGGGGAAGCAGGCTTCCTGCTGAGCAGAGAGCCCGATGCGGGGCACGACCCCAGGACTCCGGGATCATGACCTGAGCTGAAGGCAGAGGCTTTAACCCACTGAGCCACCCAGGAACCCCTAAATTCAATTACTTTTGAAAAGGAATGGACAGAGTTTGCACCAATAGGAAATGGTTGCAAATTGCAACAGGGCTCAGCAAGATTACAATTCTCCTCCCCCACTGACCAAGGCCAGAGGTAAGATTGCTTCATATTAACATGTGCGCTGAAAAGAAATGTTTTTAATTATAGTTTCAGAACTTGAAATTTTCTACAAGTGTGTATTATTTTATGATTAGAAAACATAAGTCAGTATTTTAAAAGAGGAGGCGCAGTACTGGAGGCCTACAGGTTTCAGAGATCAGAGATCCTGGCTGTTGGGTGGGCCAACCCTCAGCCCTCTTTTAGATGCTGACAGGTTACCAGCAGGTCTGTACTCCTTTGACTTGAACTTGCCTGTTGAAAGTACAGCTGCTCATGGAGAAGAAAGATGTCAAGCCTCACTCAGCATTCACACCTCAGTATGGCGTTTGTCAGATTCTACCTTGGGAGCAGTCTTGGTACCTGGGAGGTGACAGTAGAAAGAAACCGGGTGCTGGGATGGGAGGTGAGGGCCAGGACTGAATAGGGGCTCTCAGGGCTGCTGGGTTGCTGTTGTTTTCTGGTCCTCTGTGAAATGCGAGAATGTTCTACAGGCTTTGGAAATACACCTGCTCATGGTGTGTGAGTGAGGATTGACTCAGAGCAGCCCACTTTCCCCAAGAAGATGGAGGGAGACTGCTGATTTCCAGATGACACAAGTCAGGGGAATGACAAGGAAAACCTCCCCGTGCTCTCTCTGCGTGTGAACATCAAGTGATTTATCTGTAGAAATAACTAAGAAAAAGAAGCATGGGACACATGGCAAGTGACTGTGTGCTGAGGGTCATCTGTGCACAACAAATCCATTCAATAAATATTTATTGAAATTGCACTTGAGATGTATGCATGAACCAAACAACCAATCCCTTCCTCAAGGAGTTATGGTTTAGTGCAGGGAGGTGGGGGACAAACATCAAACATAACAAATAAGGACATGATACAGGATGTTAGAAGGTGCTGAATGCGTATAGCAAGCCTGGGGTGGGGGGGAGAGCAGAACCATGGGGTCTCTGGGGGAGAAGTGGGCTCCCTGTGCCTTCCTCCCAGGTTTGGAGGGGAGTGGGGGGCAGCCAGAGAAGGACTGGTTGGTCTTAGGAGGAGGGCAAATTCCTCAAAGGCAGGGGGGGGGGGAGGGTGTGCACGACACAGGGGAGTTAGTAGCAGAGGGATGCAGATGTCCCGGTCAGGAGTTTCATTCTTGTGAGCTGGCGAGTAGAGGAGAGAGACTCACCCGGTTCTTAGGCTGGATGACCTAATAAGGCTTCTTCCATCTTGCCTGTTTGAGTCTGGCCTGAGAGAGGACTCCCTGTTCTCCCTGGCAGGCACTGCAAAGGCCACAGTGTTTAGGATTTCTGAGCACCACTGAGTGTTCCAGCCAAACACTCCCCATGTGACTTTCCTTAGGGGTGCAAACGGGGGAGGGGGAGGGTGCAAGAGTGGGGGAGGGTGTGAGAAAGAGGGGAAGGGTACACAGAAGGAGAGGGAGGGTATGGGAAGAGGGCAGGGTGCAGGGAGGGAGGGGGGTACAGGAGGCAGGGGAGGGGCAGAGAAGAAGGAGGGGGGTACAGGGAGGAGGGGGAGGGTGCAGGAAGGGAGGGGAGGGTAGAGGAAGGGTGCAGGAGGCAGGGGAGGTGCAGAGAGGAAGGAGGAGGGTTCAGGGAGGTTGGGGAAGGATGCAGGAAGGGAGAGGAGATTGGGGGTGGGGTACAGGGAAGAAAGGGGAGGGTGCAGGAGGGGAGCATCCCATTTCAGTCTCTGGCACCAGGCTATCATCTGAGACAAGGCAGACAGGAGAGAAGCCTAAGGAAAAATGTAGGGCTCCAGTTGTACATGGACAGCTTTTCTAAAGGAGTTTAAGCTAAGGAGAAAGGTAATTGAGAAGGTGAGCAAAAGAAAGACCTATTGAAGCAAGTCTATCTGGGGGTTGGAGGCATTTCTGTAGTGTTTTTGTGTTAGTCACAGCATTTCTTCTCAAGGGGAGTGCACTTGGCCCTGACTTCGGGCCAGGGCTCATCGGGTTACACTTCTTTCCCTGCCTTGTAGGAGATAGTATGGGGAGGGACTCCTCCACCTCAGGGAGAAGTAATTCCGTCTGTTAGGCTCTTAGCATCTGTGAGCTGGAGGAATCTTCAAGACCAGAGTCACATGGTGCGTTTACAGGGAGGACGACCCTGTGCCTGGGTGGCGGCACTGGGTTAGCCCAGAAGGGGTTCCCTACAAGAACCTATTCCCTAAGTGACTCCCAGGGTCTCATTCCTGATAAATAAAAGAGGGAGACCGAGGCCTTGCTCGTGTTTGTCTATTCTTTGCCATTAATGAGTACATTTTGAGGACTGAAGTTTCCTTGAGACACGGGAGGTTAAGGCCAGTGAGAGCTTTGTTGCCTTTCAGATATCTAAAGTAGGACGGAATTGGGGGCACTCTGTCTTAAGATTCTACATCCAAGCAGCCTTTATCATCTTCCATAAGTAACACCCTTAACCTAAGAAGGGACTTTGGGACAAGGCGAAGCCCCCCTCTCCACGCACTTGTCCAGCCTGGACAGCGCTTCTTTCCCGTACGAGGGCTAGAAAGTAAATCTGCGCAGGCGCTGGGCTGTAGCGGGTTTGCGCAGGCGCTGCACGGTGTCTTGGGTTTGCGCAGGCGCTTGCCCACCCCTGAGCCAGAGCTGTACCCTCCTTACCTCGCTGTGAGGCCTTAAGCGAGTCCCTTCAGTTGCCTGCCCATCTGTTTCCCGTCACTGCGGGGAGGGGTGAAGTTAGACTGGTGTTTCTGGAACCCTCATGGTCGCCAGAAGGAAGGTAAGAGAAGGCTTAGGGATGGGGACCCTGTGGCCTGCTGACTCCAGCCATGGTGCTGCCAGCTTTCTCAAATAATATGCTATAACATGTGATGTAGGGTATGATATGATCGGTAATATGCGGTGCTAAACTTGAGGGTAAGCTTATATTTCAAAGAAGGATTCCCTTGCCTAATATGTTTGAAAACTCCTGCGCCAGGTGACTTCTGAGCCCTTTTTACCACGAGGATCCGTGATTATGTTACTCATTAAACAGCCCTGAGCAGTACCAGAGAAGACTCCGGCAGTGTTAACTTCGCTTATTTAGAAGCCCGGAAAAAAAAAAAAAAAAAAGAAATGCCAAGAATTCACAGTCAGAAAAACACCCTTTGGCTCCGTATTTATCTAGAGAGCAAAACAAACTCACTTGACGGATTGTGTGGTTCTAGCGAAATGCAAGTGTGGGAGAAACCCTTTTACTGCTCTGGGGCCAGATACTAGTTCAAGCCAATTCTACCGGGACAAATCTAAGATGAGACCAGAGCCGACCCTGGGGCAGTGGGTGGAGCCGTAAGAGTCCAGCCAGACCATGTCCATCTCAGATCAGCTCTCTGGAGCAAATAAATATGTCACCTTCCTCCCCTAACCTTCTCCCTGTGAATGAGGGCTGAGGCGGAGGACGGGGCTCATTCACAATCATATCATAGGGAGAAGTACATCATTAAGGGACTTTACTGTTAGGCCTTAGTAAGGATCAATCTGAATTTCAATCTGTAAGGCCAACATGTGGGAGCAAATTGCTTGGCCAACTCAGCATTTACATCTTAGGATGGTTTTATGGTTCTTTACTTCACTCAACAAATATTTATTAAAAGTCTCCCATGTGCTCAGCAATGTCCTAGATGCTTGGGAAGCTCTAGCAAAACAGACTACAAATTTTGGGTTCCTGGAGCTTATATTCTGTTGTGTCATTCACTCGTCAGTTGCTGGGCTCTCCAGAGGGGTTGTGTTACTTGAGTGTCTGAAAGGGAAGTGAAGTGGGCAGGTTATAGCAGGGGTGTGAGAGTAGTAATGGTACTTCCTCCCGGAACTGTGGAAAGATTAGGTAACCCACTGCAAATGCTTGTGGGGTTCCTGGTGCACAGTAAGTGCTCAGTTAGGTGGGTGGTCCCACTCCTGTCCTTTCTCTGCCTGTGTTCCGTGGGGTTCTTCAGCACATTAGGGATGGTGCTGTTGGTCCTCGGTTTGATTGCCATGGGTGCTGTGTCTGGGGAGAGCTTCAGAAAGATGTGGTGTGTCAGGTGTTGGTTTTTCCTCTGCCTGATGATTGATCAGACGAGCAGGTGCTATCGTCTGGGAAAGGAAAGGCCTCTGTCCCCAGATCAGAGGCTGTGCTGTCTTTCCTTGGGCAGATGGCCTGTGGGTTGCCTTCACCTTCAGACTGTCTTCCACTCAAGGCACTTTGCTTTTTGGACTTGGCAGGATGCCTGTTCTGGGTGAGAAGACTGACATTTCTCCTCCCAGTCTCCCCTGCGTCAGGATCTCTGTGGCCTGAGTGCTGTGCCCGGGGTACAGTCTTGCCTTGAATGGGCTGTGTGATCTGAAGCCAGTCACTTCACCTCTCTGGTCTCAGTGTCTTCATCAGCATGTGAGACAGTAATGCTCCCTGCAGAGGAACTCCAGGAGGGTCAGGTGAGATAAGAAGGTGAGGGACTCTAGGACATGAGCAGGGTCCTAGTTTCCCCCACCCAGCCATATTGTAAGGCCTTATTCTGCCCACAGCTTTGCCCACTCTTGATTTTTTCAGTTTCATCTTCTTGTCTTCAGTGTGATCTCCCAACACATTTGGCCCCCTCTGTGACCACAAAGCAAGGTAGGACCTAGGCCATGGAGGTAGCATCCACATCTGTTGGACTGAGGGCTTCTCCAAGCAGGGTTGCCTTTATTCCTGTGTGACCTCCCCTTCCTCTTCCACGGAGCCTGGCACGTAAGCTCAGCATGTGTCCTCTCCCATGTGGTGAATACATCCATGAGTGAGGAGCTGGCTCCTCTCTCCTGAAAACCTGTTTATTTTGTGTCATGTAAGACCATTGTGTCTGAAACTGTTTGGTCAGAAATCTAAATTTAGACTTTCCTTCTGCCGGGAGCCAGGGGATGGATTTGAAATGTATTCCTCAAGGCATGACTGACTTTCTTGGGCTGTCAGAGGCACAGCCAAGTCGCCAAGTCCGGCAGCTTTCAGTCAGCATCTTGGAGAAGGTTCTGGTTGAGTATGGATTTCTTGTGCCACTACCCAGGTTGTCAGGAAGGTCGAGCACCCCAGTGATCTCATAGGTGGGCCTGGAATCCACCCCACCACCTCCAGTGCGTGCTCCCCAGATCCCCTTCCCTGGCCTCTCCTGGCTATCAGGGGCTCCTAGATGCTCTTTGCAAGGGCAACTGATGACATTCACAGTGCCTCAAATGGGCTTTGTTTATCTGGGAACTAAACATTGCATGGGGTTCCTCTGACAACACCTGCCAGGTGAGCTGGGTTACAGAAGCCAATGGCAAAAAAAAGGCTATCTAAGGATAATGTTTCCAAAGTTCCCACTTTCACCTGATTACTTGAATGATAAAATGAAGACATTAATACCTAATGTAGGAAATAGCCTGCCTGAAGGATCAAGTTAATTACTTTAATCCTCTATTCCCTGTTTTTAGTGGGAATCTGGTTATAATCAATCATGTAATAAGAGTCACCAGAGTAATCCGGGCAGGAGAGTAAAATGATACATACAGGGATAGATACTGACGGAAGTCTAGTGAGAAGAGAGCATTCATAAGTACCACTGGATTTAGTGAGACTGAGTCTCTGGTTTTTTCACTGACCCACGGTATGTTGTTGTTTGAAGCCAAAATATCTCTTCTGTGGTGATAGAGCTGAAGGATAGATAAGATACATTTGCAGAATGGGACACTCAGGCTGTGGTGCTGGTCAGATAAGATCATGGCTCTTCATAAACCTTGCCTTAAAGGCCTTGGGAGGTGCTCTTTTCTTAAATCCTGGCTGGTCCTATAATTTGCTTTAACCAATAAACTGATGGAATTTACATTATACTAGTTTTTGGCTTTAGCCTTGAGGCTAACTTGCAGTTTCTGCTTTACCCTTTTAGATGTCCTGCACCTCTGTGTAAGAGATCAAGCTACTTTGACAGGGACCACTGGAGGAACATATGGAAAGGTAATGTGGAGAGAGAGACCCTGACACTAGATATGGAGAGAGAAGTCCAGCCACTAGCAGACCAGCTGAGAGGGCCCATCCGAGTGACCCCCAGAAATACTAACGGAAGAACCACCACTTGGCTGTCAAGAATTCTGAGAAAAAGTAAGCTAGTTGTTGTTTTAAGTCACTAAATTTTAAAGTAGTTTGTTATGCAGGAATAATTACCGGAGCAATCCAGTTCTTAGGACAAATACTGTAACTTCATCTCTACTGGGGACACTTGCGCATATCACCATCTGTATATGTCAGGGTTCTCCAAGGAAGCAGAACCAATAGGATGTGTCTATGTATAGGAAGAGATTTAGTTTAAGGAACTGGCTCACACGACTATGGAGATTTGATGAGTCCAAATCTGATGAGTAAGGCTGGAGACTAAGCAAGTTGTAGTTGAGTCCAGTGGCATCTGCTGAAAACCAGGAAGAGTGAAAACTGTTCTGGAGAGTTCTCTCTTATTCCTGGGATGTGACCCTTTTGCCCTATTCAGGCCTTCAATTGATTGGATGAGACCCAACCAAACATGGAGGGCAACTGGTTTACTCAAAGTCCACCAATTTAAATGTAAATCTCATCCAAAACACCCTCATAGAAACATCCAGGATAACATTTGGGAGATATCTGTCTATCATCTATTTTTCTATCTATATATCTATATATAGACATCTGAAAATAGCCATCAAATCATCTTTTTTGGCCCAAAAAAACCTAGTTTGATTTCTTTCTTTTTTATCTTTTCTTTCATGTCTTTACTGGATTAATTTTTTTCACCTGTTTTTGTTCTTTCATCCTATTACCTCTTAGAGGCAAGTTTAACAAGATGTTCTTTTTTTTTTTAAACTTTTTTAAAAAAGATTCATTTATTTGTCAGACATCACAAGTAGGCAGAGAGGCAGGCAGAGGGAGAGAGAGGAGGAAGCAGGCTCCCCGCTGAGCAGAGAGCCCGACACAGGGCTCAGTCCCAGGACCCTGGGATCATAATCTGATCCCAGGGCAGAGGCTTTAACCCACTGAGCCACCCAGGTGCCCCAAGATGTTTGTTCTTATGGGCAAACGGCGCATTAATCACAAACATTCTTTTTTTTTTTTTTTTTTTAAGATTTTATTTATTTACTTGACAGAGAGAGAGATCACAAGTAGGTAGAGGCAAGCAGAGAGAGGGGGGAAGCAGGCTTTCTCCTGAGCAGAGAGCCCGATGTGGGGCTCGATCCTGAGCTGAAGGCAGAGGCTTAACCCACTGAGCCACCCAGGCGCCCCTAATCACAAACATTCTTAAACACGTTCTTAAACACGGAGGACCTGGGGCTTCATCATTACTATGCCACAGATCAGAGAAAATTAATTCTGAAAGGATCCCAGGTCATTAGATTAATTATTTTTATCTCAGCACTAAATGCTTTTGTGATTTACTACATAACTGTGTGATTTTCAAGTAAATGTCCTTTCAAAATTGTAAAAAGCATTTATGAATACCTAGAGGACTAAACATTCCTAGAAATGAACGTCAGCTGCTTTGGTTGCAAGGACAGTAATGGAACAGTAGGGTGTTCCCTCTTTGACAGCCGGTCGGTCTCTTCCTGCTGGTGGAGCCACATTTGGTTTGGGGGCTTGGCCCCATTCCTGCTCAGGGTGGGCCTTGGTTAATCTAATGCCGGTCAGAATAATCTTTCCTGTTGGTTCAGGGGAAGACATGTGGTTTGAATTATTCCAATCAGACTGAAACTCCCAAGTCTCTACTAGTGCTTAGAGGAAGAAAAAGTTTCTCTTCTGTGTGTTGTGGTAGGAACATTGATACGAAGCCTAGAATAACTGTAGCCATTGGCTACCAAAAAGAAAGCCAGCCTAAGGTCTAAGCCAACGTGCACAAAAGAAGAGAAGAGAGGAATTGGAGAAAAATCGAACCAGAGCCCTGGTCAGTCTGAGTTTAAAATGCATTATACATCTGGATTTCTGTTTGTGAGACCTACTAAATTCTTTTTAATTTCTAGGCCATTTTAAGTTAGAATTTCTATTATTTCCAACCTAAAGCATCCTGATTTGTACATAATATGCCTTATCTACCCTTCAAGAAGAGTTAAACTGTCCGTGTTCTACCTTTGTCTCCTCATGGGTAAAGGGGCTCTTGCAATAAGGCCATTTTGCTCTCTAAATATTTCGAGATTTTTATCATTCACCAAAAGGCTCTCGTGGAGCTAGAGCTTTTGTTGCTATCAGGCTGAGGGCCACACCTTTGAGAAATTTCCAAGGAAGCAGAAAAAACAGATCACAGTTACAAAACAGATTTGGGGCAGGGCAGGGCAGGCCAGGGCCTGGCCCGCAGGGCAAAAGACTATTTAAACAAGTATCTGGGAACCTGTAGAACTGTAATGTCTGCTTCCTGAGCCTCATAGGAGGAACGGCTATCTTGCCATGGCCAAGTTTCTGTCCCTTGCTGTGTATGTGGAAAGACTCAGGCCACAGTAATTATGACATGTGGTTAAATATTTAGAAATTATATATATTGGGCATCAGGGGAGATTTAGGAAACCTCTGAAGTTATGTTTTTCTTCTGAGTTCCCTGGCCCTACTTCTCTTTTATTTCATTCCCTAGCTTTCAACCAGGTAGTCAATCTTCACTGCCTTTCAAGAATTTTCTTTTGGAAAATACTGACCATCAGCCACATACCCTTCAGTATAAATAATGCAGGATACTAGAATCTCAGTTAGAAAATTCTTACATTTTAACTACTCTGTAGCGACCTGAATCGTGGCTCCACAAAATATGTATCTACCTGGAATTTTGACTGTGACCTTATTTGGGAAAAGGATTTTTGCAGGTGTAATTAAGGATCTTGAAGTGAGATCATCCTGAATGATCTGGATGGTCCCTAAGTCCATGGACAGGTATCCTCATAGGAAGAGGAGAAGACGCAGGCAAGAGTAAAAATGGGAAAGGAAAAAATGGGAGGCCACGTGGTGATGTAGGCAGAGATTAGAGCTGCAAGCCTCAGCCCACCAAGGACCGCTGGCAGCCACTAGGGGCTGGGAGAGAGGCACAGGGCTGATTCTCCCTCTGAGCCTCTGGGAGGTTCGGCCCTGCTCACACCTGGCCTGTAAGGGAATCAATCTCTGTTGTTTTAAGCCCTCCAGGTTGTGGTAATTTGTTATGACAGTCCTGGAAAACTAACAAATACTCTGTCTTCCAGTTTATCCTTGGATTCCTTGTGTAAAATCTCCTCAGTGACTGTCCACTCTGCTTGACTATATCTGGTGGTTGGAAACTCAACTTCACCCATATTCAGATGGCTCCGGTGTGTTGCTACCTTCTACATGCAGCACCATTTGCTCCCACTGGCTTGCTGTCAGTCCTTGAAAAGGTCCAGCGTTTCCCCTGAAAGCCTTAAAGCCTTCGCCTTTGGTGTTTCATCTGCTCTTTGCCAGGTCATTCAAGTTTCAGCTTAAATATTGGCCCCCAGGAGACAACGCCTGAGCACACACACCTGCCTCAGTTAGGTGGGCCCGAATTTCCCCCAGGGGCCTGTTTATGTTCCTCACATACCCTGAAATTCGTGTCTTTGCTCAGTCCAGTCACTGGTTTGTACGTGCAGTGTCTGCCCCATTAATGGGAGCCCTGCCGGTCAGGGGCCTGTTTCCTTCCTCATTGTATTGCTTAGAATGGATATTGTATTGTATAGAAGGAAATGCAAAATTTCACTTATTGTGAGATGCACCTTTTCATGAAAATGAGATACATTTGATGTAGTGTTAGATTTGGTGACATCAACACAAATGAACCTTTCTCAGTTACTTCCTGCTCTCCTCCATGCTCTTTCAAACTGTTCTCTTCCCTTGTTGCCTCAAGGGAGAAGCCTGCCTGGGGGGAAAGCAAGGAAAAAAAAAATACTAAAAGCCTTTGGATTCTGTGTTTCCTCAAAGCAGAATCATTAAAGAGATTATGCCAGGTGCCCAAGAGGCAAAAACATCTCTCTGTGAAGTGGCTCAAGGCAAGAGCCAGAGAAGCAGTTATAAAGGTAAAAATCAGGATGACAGGCATGCAGAGGAGTGGGAAGTCTCTGAGCAAGGGTCTTGTGCCTCTGGTGGAAGGTCCTATGTGCCACACACTCTTTTAAGAGTGTGGTGGTGGGATAAGAACGGAGATCCAGGTGGAGGCTGTGACTACTTGCCCTGGTTCTGCAGTTAGCAGCCGTCCCAGCAAGGATGCAGGGAGTATGGACCCAAGAGTTTCTGCTTGTAGCCACTGTGTCAGTGCGGCCTCTCAGCAATTTCAGAATGTTTTGGGGGACCTAAGATTGGAAGACCTGTGGGCCGCTTTGCAAGGTGGAGTCCTGGGGAGCAGCAACACCTCATGCACTACACACACATTTGTGGCATTTCTAGGCAAGCGGGGCAAGAGATAGGCTTGCAGAGTTTGGTGTGGTCTCCCCGTGTCCACCATGGCACAAAAGCAGAAGAGAGACCTGTGACTCCTTCTTTTAACATGGCTCAGGTGTGGTGCAAAAGGCCAAGGAAGTCACATGGGCTGCAGCGAGGGCCAGTGCTGCGGCCACATGGCTCATGGCCAAGGGTGAGAATGGGAAGATCTTTGCGTGGATGCATGGAGTCGGCATTGAGGACTAGACATCCCCTCGGTGCCTTGTTCTACTAGAACTCAGACACAATTTCAGGGAATATGGGAAAACCTCAAATTAATATTCCATTCTCTACAAAACTGGCCTTTTAAATAGAAATTCATTTGGGTAATTGAGAAGCTAAGTTATCTTTTTTGTATATCTGAAAGTTCAAGCTCTCTATAGATAGGCCTTTCAATGAAACTTTATTAAAAAAATGATTGACACAAATATATTGAGTAGAAATCTGCTTCCTATAACATGTACACATTTATTCTGATTCCATTCCTCAGGCCACACAGAACTAGTTGAATCCCTTTTCTACCAGAGAACTCTCGTTTGCCAAACCAGTCTTTGATGCCCCATCAGAGGGCCCCATGTCTGTCATACATTTTTAAGGTCAATATTATTAAGATATAATTTATATACAATAATATGTACCCATTTTAAGCATACAGTTCAATGAAGTTTGACACGCGCACACCTGTGTAATTGCTAGCACAAGGAAAATGTAGCACATTGCCATCACACCCCATATTCCCACAAGGCCCGTTGCAGTCACCCTCTCCCCCCCCCCCCAGTATTGGCCTGAGGCAACCACTTTTCTACTTTCTGTCACTCTAGATTAGTTTGGCTGTCCAAGAATTTCATATAAATGGAATAATATGTCTTATTTTAAGTTACTGTAAAATAAATGGAAAAGCCAGAGAAACGCCATCAAAGAGAATGGGTATCACTGAAATGAACCTGCTTGGCCACCTTGCCTGGCACTGCCTGAATTGGAGACAGCTGTCTTGTGGAGCTGCCATCAATCACGTCCTTCCTCACCTCACATTCTCCCTGCCCTCCCTTCTGTGTGGTATTCGCTCCGTATTCACTACCATTCCCTTTCCTCACCCTTGGAGCTCTGTTGGACCACATTTGCCAACTGGGAAAGTAAACAACAAATGAAACCCCTGGAAAAGCATCTTTGCTGAAGAGGTTGCTAATCTTCGGGGAGAAGCAGACAGGAAGTACATCCACCCGGCTCTTACTGACATCCCAGATAATGTAAACTCCCCATTTCCTCTACAGCTGGCTCAGGAATTGGCCTCTCTGACACAATGAGGGAAGCTTCAGTTTCTCATTATTTAACAGTTGGACACCCCTTTGCTCTCCTGCTCCTAGTACTATCTTTCCTTCCCTTGTCAAGAGTTTTGTTTTCTTAAAAAAAAAAAAAAAAAGGAAGAAGAAGAAGGAGAAGAAGAGTTTTGTTTTCTTTCTTCATCTTGTTCACCTCCAGGTTGAAAAGACTGTGAGAGAGAGAGATGGTCTAGTCTTTCAATCATTTCCTCTTACCCCTAAATCTGTCTGATCCTTTGCCCATGTGCAGAACATTTTTATGCCTGGGAAGACAGAAAAAGGCTTCTAGAATACAGCTATCGGTTGACATACTGTTGTTATTCTTCCCAGTAAAAGCGCTTGCACAACAGAGTAGCTGGCATTAATGGAATAATATGTCTGCAGAAAACAAGTATGCAATACATACAAAGTAGAGAATGTTACCCTTTTCTGATTCTCTGGAGCATCTCAACACAGGCAGGAGAAATGCATGTGCCTCATACAGTCTGTGGCTTGGACTAGTGGCTCTCAGAATGTGGTCTCCAGACCGGTGGTATCAGCATTACCTGACATATTTAGTTATCTCTTGCTGTATAATAAGTAACTCCCAAACTTAGTAGCTTTAAATACCAATAAACATATTCTTTCACACAGTTTCTGTTGGTCAGGAATTTAGAAGTGACTTAGCTGGGTGAACCTGGTGCAGGGTTTCTCATGAGGTTGCAGTGAAGGGTCTCCCAGAGCTGCAGTAATCTGAAGGCTCAACTGGGGCTGGAAGCTAATGCTTGAGGAGAGAGAATGAGTGTGAGAGCAAGCCTTGTCTTGAAATCACATCCATCAAATATAGTTAGAATTGAGTCACTAAATCTAGTCCATGTTCAAAAGGATGAAAGTAAGACCCCATTTTTTTGAAGGGAGGAATGTCAAAGAACTTGTGGACATTTGTTAAAAGTATTGCACCTGGTTGAAAAATGCAAATTCTTGGGCCCCATTCCAGACCTACTGAATCAAAAACTCTGGGGTTTGAGTCTACCAATCTGTTTCATAAGCCTATGGGTGATCTGATCCTGGCTAAATTTGGGGTACCATCATGTTAAACTAAACACTGAGAAAACCTCACCTCACTTTTGGGTAATTGCAGTCAAGCCTTACCATCCAGGGGTACCTTTTAGAAGCTGGGTATTAATGAATTTAATGAAAGACACTAGTCTTATTTCTAGTTAATCTACAGCAAAGGTGGGATAGTAGAATAATGCCCCCACCCCAAAGATGCCCACAACCTAGAAAGCTGTGAATGTGTTACCTCCTAACTTGTGGCTATGATTAAACTAAGTCTCTTGAGTTTAAAGAGATTATCTTGGATTATCCAGATGGACCCAAGGTAATCACAAGGGTCCTTATAAGAGGGAGGCAGAAGGTTGAGAGAGAGAATCAAAGGAGAAAATGTGATGATGGAAACAGAGACTGGAAGATGCTATACTGCTGGCTTTGAAGATGGAGAAAGGGGCATGTGCCAGGGAATGCTTATAACCTTGAGGAGCTAGGAAAGTCAAGAAGACCAGCTTTTTCCTAGAGCCTCCAGGAGGAATGCAGCTTTGCCAATGCTTTGAGGTTAGCCTGCTGAGACTCAGTGTGGACTTCTGACCTCAGGAACTAGAAGAGAATTAACTTGTGTTATAGTAATTTGTTAAAACAGCAATAGGAAGCTAATACAGAGGGGGTTTTGTTTGAGCCTCCCTTTTGGTGGAACAGAGAGGAGATTAAGAAGAGGGGATGTTGGGCTGCCTCAGATGTTTCCACAAGGAGAGTAGACATATATTTTATTGCAAAGTCTATCCTTGTAGTTTTACCTACAAAAGAGAAATGCTCTAGAACTGCTCTGCTTCATGTACTAGCCACTAACCATATGAGGCCATCTACATTAACATTTAAATTAATTAAAATTATATAAAATTAAAAATTCAGTTTCCAGTCTCACTAGCCACATTTTAAGGGCTCAGTAGCCAAACATGGCTAGTGGTGAATGTATTTGGTGGCACAGACACAGAACATTTCCATCATTGCAAAAATTTTATCAGACAGCACTATTCTAGAGTCTTTTGATCTTCTTCAATTTTAAATAAACTTTTTCAAAAATCTTGGTTCCACATCATATCTGTGAGTCCATGGACTTCCTTTAGCTCCTTAATTTATATTTATTTGTAGTGCTTATTAAGTAGGCTCTAAAAACTTGTGCCTTGGGGCACCTGGGTGGCTCAGTTGGTTAAGCTTCTGCCTTTGTCTCAGCTCATGATCTCAGGGTCCCGGGGATCAAGCCCTGCATCGGGCTCTCTGCTCAGCAGGGAGCCTTCTTCCTCCCCCCCCCCAC
Source organism: Enhydra lutris kenyoni (assembly GCF_002288905.1). Lineage (NCBI taxonomy): Eukaryota > Metazoa > Chordata > Mammalia > Carnivora > Mustelidae > Enhydra > Enhydra lutris. The sequence goes on along the minus strand of NW_019154126.1, from coordinate 12,984,879 downwards.
CACCCCGCCTGCCTCTATGCCTACTTGTGATCTCTGTCTTCAAATAAATAACATCGTAAAACAAAAAACAAACAAAACAAAACAAAAAAACCCTTGTGCCTGAAGGGCAAGGTCTCCTGGGGATTAACAGCTTCCTTAGGGACCAGAACTGGGAGAAGTATGTCTTTGTGTTCATGTGTGCAAGGGGAAGATGGGAGAACAGGACCTGCACCCCTGCCTTAACTGGAACTTCCTTCATTGTATTTATCTACTGAGCTCATGCCATTCCATTTGAAGAAAGAGTCCATTTTTTTTTTTTTTTAAATTAGAGAGAGAGATCATAAGTAGGCAGAGAAGCAGGCAGAGAGGAGAAAGCAGGATCCCTGCTGAGCAGAGAGCCCGATGCAGGGCCTGGATCTCAGGACCCTGATATCGTGACCTGAACTGAGGGCAGAGGCTTAACCCACGGAGCCACCCAGGCGCCCCTGATTCCATGGTTTTAAAAAGAAGAAAGCTGTTAAAACCTTAAGGTTGGATGGAGGGTATTATCCCACTTCTCCTTTGTCTCCTCCCATAATCTCCTAGAAATTATTTGCACAAGGTTCCTTCTAACTGAAGACTATGACCAGAAGCAATAAGCCATTTGCACTTGAATATTGACATGAATTCATTGTATGGAGTTTCTGTATTTGTGAAGATTTCTTTTAAAATTGATCCAAAAATTATTTTAGCAATTGCAGTTAATTTGGAAAGCAGTTTATTAGGTTGATAATTTTTCTCCTAGGATTAATGCAACTATTTTATATTTCTAGTCTCAGAAACATCATATTCTATCTTATTTAAACACATACACACACACACAAACACACACCCGTACTTTATAGAACACGCTGTACTTGTCTGTTGCAGTAAAGTTTTATAGGGCTCCTGGCCAAAACCAATAAAGTTTGGATAAAACGGGAGGACCTTTGGAAGTTTCTTCAAACCATATAATCTTCAAACCCTAAGGGACGTCATAGCCCCCCTGGTTCAGGAGAAACTGGATGAATAAGTGGTAGGAGCCTCATGTTTGATAGGAGAAGCTACTAAGCTTCTTATATTTTAAGCACTAAAAGTATTGAATGGGTACAGATCACACTTCTTGCCTCTGATAATAATTTTACTTTTATCGGCTGCGGTCTTGCATTAAACATATATAAAGTCGCCAACAAGAGCAGAATCCCTGGAATGGTGACCATGCCTGTGCTTCAGCTCTCCTGGGCAGAATAAGCGTTCAGCAATGCCCTGCTGGGCACAAGAGCCTGTCTCTAGAGCTTGCCTGGGTCACGTGGCCTCCCTGAAAAACCTGGTTTGTGGATTAGTAGAGCTCTGAAGTTCTTTGATAATGTGATGGCTGAAAAGAATTAAAACCCAAAAACACTGAATTTTAAGGCAAGAAGGAAATGTGTCATGTATGATTGTAATAACAGAGAAATTAGGCCGCATTAATAGCAGTAATTATTTCTGTTTAACCGTGAATGCATCTGTATCCGCGTGTGAATGAGAGCAAGTCTCATTGCAAAATGCCATGGAGCAAGGTAATGCTCCATGGAGGTGGATTTTCTGCTGCTGAGGAAGCAAACACCTAGGGGCTCCTCATTTCAAGGGACCCCTTCCAAGGCCCAGGAAGGGGCCTTCGCAGTCTGATTACCTATTCATATATTTTATAAACCTGGAAAAGTGCAATTATTTTAGCTGGAATCTGTTAAGACTGCCATTTGTTTCCATTCCTGCTTCCTCAGCTCTTGGGTAGCATTGAGGTGGTCTGGGACATTTGGGGGATCCAGCTAAGGAAGGATGAGTTGGGGGTGCACTTACTTTGAATTTAGTAGGATGTATTGATGTGGGTCACTCCCAGGAATCTAGTAAATCAGAGTTCAGAGTTTTTCCCATTTCCGCAGAACTTCTCATGGACGGGTTAATAAAGTAATTGGTAAGAAATCAGAGAATAGGAAAGAAGAGGAAAATGGAAAAGCTTGAAGGAAGAGTCTGTCTCTGAATAATCAGTCCTGTTTCGATAACCAGCAGCACTTAGGAATTCCGCATGCTGGAGTCAAGGGCTTTGGGATACACTTGTGTTCAAATTTCAGTTGTGTCAAATGCTGACTGTGTAATTATGGATAAAATATTTTTTCCTTGGATCTGTTCCCTCACCCATTAATGGGGGTAGAAATACGTACTTCTTATGGTTGTTGTGACCTTTAAATGCTATAACATATATGTACAGAATACACACAATAGGCACTCTTTAAATTAACAGATTTTTTTTTTTAAGTTGTTTTTTTTTTTAAGATTTTATTTATTTATTTGACAGAGAGAAATAGGCAGAGAAGCAGGCAGAGAGAGAGGAGGAAGCAGGCTCCCTGCTGAGCAGAGAGCCCGATGTGGGGCTCGAACCCAGGACCTGGGATCATGACCTGAGCCGAAGGCAGCGGCTTAACCCACTGAGCCACCCAGGCGCCCAACAGATTTTTTTTTTTTAAATCATGCCATGGAATATTCTCTTACGGTACAGTTAATTTGAATATCTGAAGGTTCTAATTAAGGGAAAAGATCTCCTGTAGAGATTGTTGAAGTTGGAAGGAGATGTTTTAAGGAGGAAACTGGGGTTCTGCAAAGAAAGCTATGACTTGCACTTGAAGGAGTGACAGAACTGGTCTTAGAACCCACACATCCTAACCCGGAGTATAGTCAGAGTAAGTGTGTCCCCTTATATTGAAAATAGATCAAAAAGTAAGTGCACTGCACAGAAGGCTATGCACGAAGCATTCCAGGTGCTAGGAAACAAAGGTAGTTATCTTTGATTAGTGCCAGGAACTATACATAGTTATCATAGTATCATAGTATCATAGTGTCGACCTTGCCACTGCCCAACAACGTAGTTGCAATATGGCCTCATTCTACAGATGAGAAAACTGTGACCTGGAAGAGTAAAATTTTGCTCAGGGTCAAACAGGAACAAATGACAGAACTCGAATTCAATCATAGGTCTGTATGTCCCCAAAGCCACGCCCTTTGCCCTATTTCATACTGTCCTTGAGGACTCAGACTGTGTCCACGCAGGGGTGTCTCCATCACTGACCAAATTGTGACTGCAGAGTCACCCACTGCAAGCTATTTTCTCCCCTTTGATTGCAGTCCTGGTGATAGCCCTGGAGCCACCCTTTTTTGTTCACCTGGACACCACTAAAAGAACCTGTCAGAGATATATTCACGATTTCCTTGCAGAGGCTTATAAACTATCACAGTTTTCTCAGAAATATTTTTATAAAGTCAAAGAACTAAAGGAAAAAACTCAGGAATGTGTTTGACATACATCTGAATCCAACTGCAAATTTCTTTCATTTAAAAATACCTTGGTTCAGTGGTTCTCAACCTTGGCTTGACACTAAAACAACTTGGGAAGCTTTAAGATGATTCTTAAATCCCAAGACTAATACAATCAGAATCTCTAAGAGTGGGGCTCACTATGGGCAGTTTTTAGCAGCTCACCAGATGACGCTAGTGTATTACTGCTAAGGTTAAAGATTGGGTGACCTTCCTCAGTAAGCCTTTCCCATGCTAAATTTCTGACACTCTCTGAAAAAAAAGTGCTCATTCTTTTTTAAAAGAATTTTTTATTAAATGCAATTTAGTTAACATGTACTGTATTACTAGTTTCAGAGGTAGAATTTAGTGATTCATCAGTTGCATATAACACCCAGTCCTTATTACATCAATTAATTCCCTCCTTAATTCCCATCACCCAGGTACCCCATCTTCTATCCACCTTTCCACCAACAACCCTCAGTTTGTTCCATATAAGTAAAAGTCTCTTATGGTTTCCTTCCCTCTCTGTTTTTATCTTACTTTATTTTTCCTTCCCTTCCCTTGTGTTCATCTGTTTTGTTTCTTAAATTCCACATATGAGTGAAATCATATGGTATTTGTCTTTCTCTGACTGACTTATTTCATTTAGCATAATACCCACTAGTTTCATCCACATTGTTGCAAATGGCAAGATTTAATTCTTTCTGATAGGTGAGTAATATTCCTATGTGTGTGTGTGTGTGTGTGTGTGTGTGTGTGTACACCACATCTTTGTCCATTCATCTGTCAAAGGACATCTGGCTATTTACATATTTTTTGCTGTTGTGGACATTGCTGCTATGAACACTGGGGGGCATGTGACCCTTCAGATCACTATGTTTGTATCCTTTGGATAAATACCTAGTAGTATAATTGCTGGATCATAGGGTAGTCCTATTTTTAACCTTTTGAGGAACCTCCATACTCCTTTCCAGAGTGGCTGTACCAGTTGGCATTTCCACCAACAGTGTAAGAGGGTTCCCCTTTTTCCATATCCTCACCAACGTCTGTTGTTTCCTGAGTTGTTAATTTTAGCCATTCTGACAGGTGTGAGGTGGTATTTTATTGTGGTTTTGATTTATATTTCCCTGATGCTGAGTGATGTTGAGCATTTTTTCATGTGTCTATTAGCCATTTGTAGAAATGTCTGTTCATGTCTTCTGCCCCCAGAATTGCCTCATTCTTAACCGAGATCCCTTCTATGATAGCTAAGTTTCCCTGGCAATTTTACACAGCATGGAGGTGTTAATTAGCAATTTTTTCTTTTTTTTTGGAAGGACACTTTGTTACTATATTATTGAAAGCTTTAAAAACTGTATAGTCCTTCATCCAGCATTTCAATTTCTTAGGACTTTACCCCAAGAAGAATGAAGAGATGTCTGCAAAGAATTGTTTGTGGAAGTTCATTAAAACATTATGATAGCAAATTTTGGAGACAGCCTAGGTATCCAATACTGAGTAAAGGTGATTGAGAAAGCTACAGTGTATTCAAAGGACAGGATGCAACTATTCAGCTTCTATTTAAGTTCATGTTAACCAGTGCAGGAAATACTGTAGTAGGAAGAATATGTCAGTTTTTGGTTATAATACATGTGTTTTTCATAAGCATGGGGAAAAATATGGAGCTTAGTTTCAAACATATTAAGTCATGAGTTGTTACCTTGGATGTTTGGCTTCTGCCTGTTTTTTTTTCCCCCCAGCTTTATTGAGATATAATTGACATATAACATGACTGACTTTTTTTTTTTTTTAAAGATTTTATTTATTTATTTGACAGACGGAGATCACAAGTAGGCAGAGAGGCAGGCAGAGAGAGAGGAGGAAGCAGGCTCCCTGCTGAGCAGAGAGCCCGATGTGGGGCTCAATCCCAGGACCCTGGGATCATGACCTGAGCCGAAGGCAGAGGCTTTAACCCACTGAGCCATCCAGGCGCCCCCATAACTGACTTTTTAAATGCTCTTTTGGGTTTTCCAAATTTTTGTTTTGAGTATTGTTATTGTTTAATTGGAAACAGTAATAAAGTAGTCTGTAGAAAGTGGTAGGTTAAAATGCAGTCTAGAAATGTGTGTGCCTCTATGGCTTACTTAACTTTCGTGCATTATTTTTCATGGCAAATTTAGCTAGCTAGTATTTGCTGGAACAACTGTTGAGCTGTCTTCGGAAAAGAACATTTTCCAATTTTGTTGTTCACAGACTAGAACATTCTTTCTCTTTTTTTAACTATCCAGATACCCCTTGACTAAAGTCAATATCTAAGGTCAAATGAGTGTTTAGAAGGGTATCTGCTAGACTCTCAGAGACTGGGAGCTGCTATAAGGAAAAGCTACAAGATAGCATTGAACATGGCCCTGGGTAAACAAGTATTTGTTGAATGAATAAATAAAGAATATATTTGTTAACACTCCTAGCAAAAAAAAAAGTAGAGAAAATCATGTTTGTGGCTTTCAGAGGAAAGAGCAAGGATTTGTGTTTGTGTGTGTGTGTGGGTTTTTTTGTTGTTGTTGTTAATAGCTGCACTATGCCTTTAAGAACTAAGGTGTCCAACAGAGCACTCAGCAGGGAAGTAGAGCAGTACAGCTGAAGCTCGGAGAGAGCTCTGAGGGTGAACAGACATTCCTGTGGATTCCTGTCAGAGCAAAGTGCCCTGCCCTATTTCATGATGACATTTAAAGAAAGTAACAGTAAGCTTAGATACTGGAAATAAAGCCTAAAGTTTTAGCTGAGGTACGCAAGGAGATGCTGTAAGAATTAATATGCTGCTAAGTTCAGATGTGGCTGGAAAGGAGAATGAGGCAGGGGCAATGACAGTTTCATGGCAGTTTCTCCCTGGCAGAATTTGGTTCTAGTGTCTGATCCACGAAAGCTGCTTGCCTGTCCTGGACCAGTGAACCTGGCCACAGGGAGCAGTGGCCAGTGTTTGGCAGCTGTTGCATTGCAAAAGTCTAAGAAGTTAACAAGGAAGATGACTTTCCAATTGACTTGGGCAAAGGAATTTCTATTCTAGGACAAGCAGAGGCCCCTAGTTCACAGTGGCACCTGCAGGGAGTGGGCTGCTGGGGGGCACCAGTGAGGCAAAGGTCACTTGGGAATAGTCAGTAGCCAGGGGACCCTCCATCCATCTGAACTGAGTCACGGCACTTTCACTGAAGAAAATTTGCTCAGAGCTTGATTAATACTGATTTGCTTAGGAAATGCTATCTTTCTAAACTAGAACTTCTATCAAGAGTCACTTTGGCTGATGGCAAGGATCAGGGGCCATATCACATGATTTCTCGCCATCACAAATACCCTTCTCAGTCCAACCTGGAAATGACTTTCCCAAGGTTGGGCGGGGTGAGACTCAGCTCAGGTGGTCAGCATTGTTGACAAGCAATGTAAGTGTGTCTTAGCTCCCTGCTAGCAAAGGAGGTAGATGAGTGCCCCAGAGAGGTGGTTCAGAGCACAGGTTGTGATCTCAGCCAGTCTTGGGTTCAAATCCCAGCCAGGGCAGGGAAAGGAACTGACTGGGCTGGGATCAGGATCAGGCAAGTAAGGCTGAGTCCTACAAGTAGAAGTTCAAATACAGAGTTTTGGGGGTCCCCTTTACATTTTGCACCCAAGGTGAGCACCTCACTTGCCTTACCCAGTCCTGACTTTGCCCAGCCAGATCACTCACCAGCCCTGGGAGACTGGGCAAGTCACTTCAAGTCTTGTTTCCACTATCTGTAAAATGGGGTGATTGCAAGAGTCTTTCTTACAGGGTTTTGTAAAGTGAAATGAGTTAATGCTCTTAAGGCTCTTAGCACAGGGCCTAAAGTGCAGTTGGTGCCTTTACTTTTGCAAGAACTTGGGTCAGTACCCCGAAATGCATGTTCTTGCCAATAAGAGCCGCATCCTCGAAGACACAAAATGGCTCATCAAGCCATTTCTGGACACTTACTAATACTGCTCAGACTGTTAGAACAATGATTCAGGGTCCCATTATTCAAAAACAGGAGCAAACCCTCAGTTCTCAGGGTAGAAGAAATACCCTTTGCCAAGCATCAAGTGATAATTGTGGTGTATGTTGGAAAGCAGCATAAAGAGCTAACCTCCTGGACACTGGCTTCAACAAAGTCTTTTGCCAGGCACAGGTAGGAAACATAGGCCTGAGAAAAGGGCTGACCTCCTTGTGAACACACACCCCAGCCACGGGTGCTCTATGCCCTGCAATGCACAGAAATGCATGCTGGGAGTAAACTCAGGGTGAAAGGTGTGTTAAGAAACCACTCTACCAACCGCATGCACGCTTCCATACATTCTGGGACATGACCAGTTTAGGCTTTCAGTGAAAATTTTAGCATTTCAAAAGAACCATTGTTGGGTGTCTCACATAGATATACAACAGTAAAACTAGATAGATTCCATGTTTACCACTAAAATTAAAATTGTCAGGCTGGGGGTAGGGGGAGGGTGGTTGGGTTATGGACATTGGGGAAGGTATGTGGTATGGTGAGTGCTGTGAAGTGTGTAAACCTGGCGATTCACAGAGCTGTACCCCTGGGGCTAATAATACATTATATGTTAATAAAAAATTAAAAAATTAAAAAAATTGTCTCTGAAAATTTTGGGAAGCTTTCAGCCAAGAAATTCATTGTGGACTAGTGAAACTTGTGGCATTGGTCTATGTTTAAGGCATTTTGCATCAAAAACTTCTTTCCTATTTCCTAGGGTAAGATTTGATTCTAAAAGAAATGATAAGGAGGGAAGAGATTGATGAAAAAAAATTTTTTTTAAAGATTTTTTTTTTTTTATTTATTCATTTGACAGACAGAGATCACAAGTAGGCAGAGAGACAGGCAGAGAGAGAGGAGGAAGCAGGCTCCCCACTGAGCAGAGAGCCCGATGCGGGGCTCGATCCCAGGGCCCTGGGATCATGACCTGAGCCGAAGGCAGAGGCTCTAACCCACTGAGCCACCCAGGCGCCCCAAGATTGATGAAATTTTTATTTCAAACTTCTTTACTCTCTGGAGTCTGGAAATAGATTATATAGGCGGAAAAATGCCCCACCCCAAGATGTCCACATCCTGATCCATAGAACCTGGAATATGGTACCTTGTATGGCATATGTGGTTAAATTGAGGATCTTGAGTTAGGGAGATTTTTCTAGATTATTTGGATAGGCCCAAATTAATCAAGGGAGATTATGCTTGTGGAGCAGGGTCAGAGAGGTGCAACCTTGCTGACCTCTAAGATGGAAGAAGGGGCCACAAGCCAAGGAATGTGAGCAGCCTATAGAAACTGGGAGAGACAAAGACATGGGTTATTTCCTAGAATCCCCAGAAAGGAATGCAGCCCTGGAAACACCTTGACCTTAGCCTAGTGAGACCCTTGTTGGGCATCTAACTTAGAGAATGCAAGATCATAAATCTGTGTTGTTTTAAGCCACTAAATTTGTGGAGATTTGTTATTATTACGATAGAAAACTAACACACAGCTGAAATTACATAACTTCCATGAGTCACTTTTATTGCATGTTACAGGTTTGTTATATATTTAGAATCAAATCCTAGCATAGCATTTTTAAAAATTTAATATTAATATGTTGGATCTTGAATCCTAGTTTTCTTCTCCTTATTTATCTCAGGATAGTGCGCTCTTCAGACTGGTGTGAAAAAGGAAACTGGAATTATTCCGCAGGAAGCACCTCTTTCCAAACCTGAGAGATGAGGAACATTGCTGTGCATAAGGACATGCCTGGTAAGATTTGAGGTTGTAATCATGGGAACTGGGCCATATAGAGCAAGATGTAAATCCCTGAAATAATTTGTAATGAAACATAAACATTGAGTTAGCATGAGGGCCACAGTTTCTGGGTGGTTGGTTCTGACTTTGGCAATCAGGGTTTAGAGGGAAAATTTTCCAGTTTTAATGGGCTCCAGATGTTCTTGTCCCAGCTGAAAATGTTTCATCATTTATGGTTAATATTTTTGTCAGCAGCAGAGTTTTGTTGTAATATCTCCAAATTGGTGATAGTGGTCGTTAGTCATCAAACAGATTCCAAATTGAGAGTTTAATCTTGGGATCACTTTAAGCATCCCATCACACTCCATGTAATTAAGAATTACTTAATAGTTATACTAGAATTTTGTTTGTGCAATAATGGACTACATGATTATCTGATGACAACCAGTCACTGAAATTAGGTATGAATGTGCTGTTCTGTTTTAACAATGGCTGGCATCCTGGCCAGGGTCTAGGAGAAGGAAGCAAGGATGTCAGATAGCCATCATGTTGGATAAATAAAGAAGCAAAGGTTTATTACAAATTACAATGAACTTCTTCATCATAGAATTTAGATTAAACTCACATCAGTTGGGGAACATTGAAGTGGTTACTTCTGAGAAGCACTCAGGAAGTTCAGATGAAAGAAAAAAAAGAGACAACTTCTGTTTTTAGAACAATAATGTCATGACTACCTACACTTAATAAAAGGTAATTCTCTAAGATCTCTTCTAGGATATGGTTTTAATTATGTAAATAGTCTAAAACTCAGCACATTACTTACATTCATGCTTTCCTTTCCTCTGATGAATGAGAGGAACACGGTTTACTTTTCTAGGAATCTTTTCTGGGAATCACTATCTACGCGCCATCTTGAATTCATAAGGCAGGGAGTGCAGGGTACATTTGATGATTTTGGTGGGTTATGCTATAGCAGGACCTGGTGGAATTAGTTACATTGCAAAGGTGTTTGAAAGGCCTGTTATTACTTGCTTACTTAGAATGGGCTTGATTTATAACTTGCTAATAAGTCCCATCCAGGTCGCCCTAGAGCTTTGATTGGTACTTCTATGGTGCTTACATTCATTGGTGTTAACTAGATAATTTTCAAGGTTTTCTTGCCAGGGCATACAGTTTCATGGTTAATTAGGAGCCTGGATTATAGGCCCTCACGCCACTTAGCAAAAGAATAATTTGTGGTTACTGACAAATTATAAAATCTCTTTAGGCCTTTGTCTTTTTTTAAATGATAAATCATTTTGCCTTTGTACTATATCATCTGTCAGCAGAATGCTTGAGGAGTTTCATTGCTTATAAAGTAAGGGTCCTTTGCTGGAATGCTAGAACCAAAGAAAGATGTCGCTGAAGATTCTAAATATGTGTGCAGACTGCTCACCGGGGAAGACATCGTGCTTTCCTCACATTTCCATTCTCCTCCTCATTCAGGGTCCAACAGATACAGCATCTGTAGAAGGGAGATGCAGTCGCAGTGGGTCCAGCCCCACCCAGGGTGACTGGCAGGGCTCACAGCTAGAATTGACAAGATTTTAAAAATACGTGTTTTGTTTTTCACAAATTGTCTCATCTGTTGATAAGTACTTTAGAAAATTTAAATCACAGACTCATTCTTTTATGACTCTTTTCAGCAAGTATTCGCTATATAAAGTCTTCTTAGACTATCCCAGACCGCTTTGAAGCCCAGGGCTCATTTCCATGGGTAATTCTCCATCCACCATCTCTAATTACCAGCGAGCATCAGTGCCAGGTGCTCTGAGGAAATCCAACTCTCTAAAGCAAGGAAATGCATCCCTTTTGCTAACTGTAGTCCTCAGTTTGCCTCCTCAGAGTCAGCATGAAAGAGTTTGCCAGCTCCAGATGAAGTGATACGATGTGAGGTGAGGTAATGGGAAAGAAGTTCTCTTCTTTTTTTTTTTTTTTTTAAAGATTTTATTTATTTATTTGACAGAGAGAAATCACAAGTAGGCAGAGAGGCAGGCAGAGAGAGAGGAGGAAGCAGGCTCCCTGCTGAGCAGAAAGCCCGATGTGGGGCTTGAACCCAGGACCTGGGATCATGACCTGAGCCGAAGGCAGCGGCTTAACCCACTGAGCCACCCAGGCGCCCAAGAAGTTCTCTTCTAATATTAAATAATTTTTTTTGTCTTCTCCACCCCCTCCCAGATGGTATTATTTAAAATAACAGTAATAATAACAAAATAACAACAATGAAGAGAGCTAGCATTTCTTAAACCTTGATTATGTGTCAGACACTCTGCTAAGCACATTACCTTTTCACTGTACCCTCTAATCCTTAGGGCAACCCACAAGCAAGTTGCCATTAGTGTGTTCACCCCATCTTAGCGATGAATCTGGTGTGGCTAAGGTATTTAATTTCTGAGTCAAGCATTGTACACTGTTTTCTCTTGCTTTTAAAATGTATTCATTCTTTTAGCAAAAGTTTAGTGAGTACCTACTGTGTCCCAGGCCCTGCTTTAGCCTCTGTGTACTCTGGAGAAAGATGTGGTGAACTCAACAAATGCCTTTGTTTTACAAGAAGAAAGAAGGTTGCTTCTGAGCAAAAGAGGGGATGCTAACTTCATTCACTGGCCTCCTGCTTCTGCCCCCAGGGATAGTAATAAGAACCCTATCCTGCAGGTGGCTGTCTGTCATAGTCACCTTTTCAACTGGGTGGGGAGAATGACATCCGGAGAATGCGAACTGTTTTTACTCCAGGCTTTCTGCAAAGATGGAAGTGGGGGGGGGGTCTGCCCTGAAAAGGATGATGGGGGAATTTCCAGGTCTGAGAAAACTCATAATGAACTTGGAATCCTAGTATCTCCATTGGAAAGGGCCTCAGAGTCGTTGAGTGCAGCCGTTAGACCAAATTTCTATTCAGTGCTAGATGATCCACCTCTTAATTCGTGTCAGAGTACCCCTGCTTGTATACTTTCAGTGCTAAGGAGCTCTTCACCCTACAGAACAGTCCATTCTGATGCTAAAGGTTGTTCCTCATAATACTGAGCTAGCAGTCTGCCTCCATGTAATTTCCAGTCGTTGGTCTCAGCTCTGCTCTCTGATGCCATGCCAAATAAATGTAGTTCGTTTTTTATAAAAATGTCCTTAAGTGTCTGAAATCAGCGATCTTGTCCCCTTTAAGTCTTTTTTATTCTTGCAGTTTCAGTCTTCCCTCATGTGTTGTTATTCCCAGATCCTTTCCTCTCTTAGCTGGAGCAGTAGTCTCTGGAAATGAGTGGGCTGGGCCCATTCAAGGCTCACTGGAAAGAGCTATTAATAGACACTACTTAAGTGACAAGAGGTTGTGAAGGAGGAGCGGGGCATCTCCTTTGGCCATTAGGACATGGACAAAGCATCTTTAGAGTCCCAGAGGTTTCTGAAGTCAGGGCTCATCTGGTGGTATTTGAGCCCCTAAATAGTGCTGAGGATCCTGGGAAGAATCTTTAGAGGGCCAGGCTGCAGAATGTGATACAGTACTAGGGAAGCAAATCTAATGGCTCTAGAGTGTACTTGCTGCTGACAGTTTTATACAACCATCTCTAGGGAGAATTTTATTTACAGGGAGGAAGGGGGTGGGTGGAATTAAAGCTTATGGATTCTTTGATGCTCTAAACTCTCTTAGAAACAGCAACTACCATAAATCCAAGCTCTTTCACCCTCATAAATTCCCCCCATCTCTGGTAAAGAATTGAAATTGAGAAAAAGCCACCAATGACCCCCTAATAATGCCCCCTACCCCTGATAATACCATGATGCCCAACCTGCTCCCTCCTTTACCCACTCTAAGAGTAAGGGTAAGTTTTTTAAGATAGTGTTTCAATGATAAACCCAGAAGACCTAAATGTAGGCCATGTAGGCTATACCATTGCCAGTAATAGAAACTCATGTTTAATATTACTATATATGATGGTAAATTATTTTGTTGTTTGCCTCACTGCTATTTTCAGAGGAATTTATCTTTGTTTGGTACATGAAGCTTGGTTACAACCTACCCTTAGATTCAAAGTCATGTTAATACAGTGATGTAAATGTTACTTTATCATGGTTTCTTCTGTTGAATAGAGTGCTTCCCTTTATCTGTTACCTAATATATTAATGGCTACACTGCCACGAGCTTTGATGTTGATGCATTCTGTACCGGACCTACGTAGTAGGGTGAGTAGCCTTACCTCTCTGTTGCTGGTCAGATAGCCGCTGCTGAGAAATGTCCAGTGATTCGTGGATGGTTTATGACTCTAGATAACAGAGCCCAAGTAATTTACCAGTCTTCTGCCCAGTGCTGTTTACCTTGCATAATTCTTCAGAACATGAGCTAACTGAAAATGGAGGTGTAAGAATTAAATTCACATAGGCACAGTTGAATTCCAGACCAGTGAAAGATACTGATGACTATTAATTAGATCTGTCCATTGAACAATTAGAAAATAAAACTCAATTATTATCTCTTAAACAAAATCATATAAAGGCAATTGTATACATCTTTGAAAATCTACCAAGGTTAAGTTTTTCAAAGGTAATGTTTTCCATGGCATGTAAACTATTCTGGGGCAAAGTAAGCACTCAGTCATACTCAATTCTATAGATCTACAGTGTTTTCCTTCCTTTCTTTTCTAATCAGTCTCTAGGAGTCTGCTAAGAGTAAGGCACACAAACTGTTTTTATTAAAGAAAAATTTTGGTGGTCAAAAGATTAATATCATGGGGATGGAAAACAGGCCTATCAGTGAGGTTTGGTGACTGCTAAGCCAAAGCCACAGATCTGGCTAACCTCAAACTGGTCTCTTAATTTGAAAGTAAAATTTAAGGAGAGCTCATCTAATTCTTTGGAGGTTTAAGATAAGCTCTTGTTTGACTGGAGACAGTAATCTATGTTTGGGGGGGGGTTAACTGGAAATATTCTTTTCACTTTTATGTAAGACATGTGTTAGTCTTGGCTCTAAAGGAATATTTCATATCCAAGATTCTCAAGGAAATCTTCTGAGATTAATTCATTTTGGAAAAACATAACTTCTTTGCTTCCATTCCACAGAGATTTAAATGAGTGCTGGTGGGAGATGTTTCTTTTCCAAGAAAGGTGTAATGCTCTAGAGGCTGAGGTCTTACACGGCTCAGAGCCAGTAATTCTCCTAATGGACGCTCCTCCACTTCATTTTGAAACAGAAAAATGTTAAAAACCACACTTTAGGTTTAGAGCATGTATTTTAAATATTGACATCATATATATTTAAGAGAGGTATTTGAGTAATGGCTGGCCTAGTGCTTTCATCTGACCATCCACCACCCATTCATCCATATACCATCTGTCCCTCCCTCCCTCCATCCATCCATCTACCATCTACCATCATCCACCATCCATCCATCTACCATCCATCATCATCCAACATCCATCCATCCATCCAACCATCTACGATCTACCACTATCCACCATCCATCCATCTACCATCCACCATCATCTGCCATCCATCCATCTACCATTCACCATCATCCAACATCCATCCATCCATCTACAATCCACCATCCATCCATGGTTAGTGAATGCATTCTAAAGTCAGTCTGCATTGAATCCCAACCCTCTCACTTACCACCTGTGTGACTTTGGGCAAGTTATTTAAATTCTCTATGCCCTAGTTTTCTCATCTGTAAAATGAAGATCATGAGAACATGTACCTCACAATATTACTGTGAAGGTTAAATAAGTTAAAGTAAGTTAATGTAAGCAAAGTACTTAGAGCAGTGCCTGGCACACCACTAGCACTGTTCAAATAGTTGTTTTGTGTTATTATTTATGTTATTGGTGAAACAACTCAGGCCCTGAAAAGATGAGTAACCAATTTGTAAGTATAGAATAAATACATCAGGAGTTAGAGAATCCACTTCTTTGATTTTTTTTTTTTCTTCTCTAGAAAGTGGAGGGGAAAAGCTAGAGAAGACGTATTAGTAGAGGAATGGAGTTTGAGATCATTTTCAGAGGACTAAAATAGAAGGCTTTGTTTTCTTTTTTATTGTTTGATTGGTTTTATTTTGTTGTAATTGCTAATTATTTCCAAATCTCCAAAAGAAAGTAAATGAGGAGACTCATTTACTTATTTACTTATTGCTCTGACCAACTAGACCGTAAAACCCCCATGGGCAAGGATTTGTGGCTATGTATGTATGTATTTATTTATTTATTTTTGTCTGACCCTCCTAGTGCTATAACCCCAGCATCCTGGATCTTTGGGGTGCCTGAGAAGCAGGGATAGATGAGAATCTTTATAAAGAAACAGTCCAGAGACTGGAGGAAAGGGATACCCACTGAGAAAATTTCTTGGAGTAGGAGCCAGGGGAGGTGTTAAGTCAGTCCCTGACTAGCCCAGAAGAGCATTAGGCACCCACTGAAGAAGACGTGCCTCTCTGTCTCCATGGACCCTGCAGCCAGGGCACACAGCTCGACCCCGACTGGAGGGTAGAATCAAGGATAGAGTAGCAAAGGTGATGTGTACCCCCAGAGAAGTGTGCAAGGGAAGATGAAACAAAAGGATCTAGAAGAGACTTAGAAATGTTCTCCCTTAGTCCATCCAATTTAGTTTGAGTTCCGGTATTTACTGAGCACCTAGGAAAGACAAAACACAGGCTGGGGATATTGCGGGGCCTTGACCTGTGTGTGCATTGCAGGAGAGAGGATGCTTCTGGATGAGGATCTAGCCCTACCTGCACAGCTCTCTCAGCCCCTCC
Source organism: Enhydra lutris kenyoni (assembly GCF_002288905.1). Classification (NCBI taxonomy): domain Eukaryota; kingdom Metazoa; phylum Chordata; class Mammalia; order Carnivora; family Mustelidae; genus Enhydra; species Enhydra lutris. The sequence continues at coordinate 12,969,046 of NW_019154126.1, read as the reverse complement.
CTGTGGAGATCTGGAACCTTGCTACTTCCTCTTAGCTCCTTAGCCCTCTCAGAAGGCATCCACCCCACCTCAGACTGTCTGACTTTTACAGTTTGCATTCACCCAGCAACACAAGAGAGCTGAGATCCAGGTATAAAGGCAGGAACTGTCATGTTAACCCAGGATGGCCAACCGCCCCAGTTTGTCTGGAACTGTCTTGGCTTTACCACCAGAAGTCCTTAGTCCCAGGCCAATGGGACAGTTGGTCACATTATTTCTACTTACTGTTGGTAAATAGCCGGCAAAAACAGTATGGGAAGAGCTGCCTAGTTTGTTCACTTCTCTTAAGCCTATTGAACTTGACTTAGGTTTATTTAGCTTGTTTATTATTTTAAAAATTTTTTAGCTTGTTTATTATTTATTTAAACAGCAGAGAGATGTGTGGGTGAATTGCACAGTATTGGTCCCTGTAGAATTACTTTTACTGACATTCCCTTTGTTTTTTGCTTCTTTAAAAAAAAATATATATATATATATATATATATATATGTTTGTTGTTTTAAGATTTATTTATTTAAGACAGAGAGAGCAAGCATGAATGGGAGGGACAGAGGGAAGGGGATAGAGAAACTGAAGCAGATTCAGCACTGGGCACAGAGCCCAACTCCGGGCTCAGTCTCACGACCCTGAGATCATGACCTGAGCCAAAACCAAGAGTGGGACGCTCAACCAACAGAGTCACCCAGGTGCCCTGAAATTCCCTTTGTCAAGACACTCTGGGTGCATTGCCAGGCAGCTGTAGTAGGTAGCCTGGGAAGCTCACTGTATTATTTCCTGTACAGATATCACCGAGGCTTAATTCTGTCCGTTGTACAGTGTCCTGTCCTCTCCCCCGGCCCCAAGAGCCCCTAGGGGACTGGGGGCACTCATGCCCTGGCTGCTGGGAAGGTGGGTCCTCTTTGTGGCTGTCCTGTAGTAAAGTTGAAACTCCCATGTATGTGGGCATGAATTCCCAATTCATCTTATTTTCATTTTGCCCCATTTTCGCCCTTTATTTTTGTCTTGTATCATATGTGTTTTGTGTAAGTTATTTAGGTATATACGTAGAATGGAATTAAGTGATGTTTCTGGCTACAGGTTACTTGAACCATTTGGCCTGATGGAGGTGTAATGCATTATCTTGTTTGCCTGTGGTAAGTGCCCTGGGGTTCCCTTTTGTAATAGTAGGTGGCTGTCTTCACGCCTGTCTGCATGGGCTCTTGGAAAAGGGCACAAAGGGAAGCCATCCTCTATGGCTGCTCTTTGAAAGAGTCTCTTGCAGCCCTTCCCTGTAGATGGTTGGAAGTTGTTTAAGGGAAGCAGTAGGAAGACCACACCAGGAACATTCTGCTGGGGGCTGAAGCGAAAGATTAACATCCAGGGTACAGTGGGATAATGCTGTGAAATAACCAAAGCTTCACTCCATCACTTACTCTTCTAATCCATAGGGGAGAGTGACTCAGAGGGGAAGTGAGGGGTGTGTGTGTAGAGGTTTGGGTCTCAAACAAGGTAGGTCCCAGAGCCTGCCCTTTTTGGGCTAAGACCTAAGGAGGGAATAAAAGATCTTGGAGAAGTCAGGAGGTGAGGGCTCCTGGGTCTCAATTCTCCTGTGCCCAGCTCTGGGAAGATGACTAGATCCCCAAGTAGAAATAGCTGCTTGGGCCTAGAATCATATGAGGTGCCACCCAGGATCCCATGGCCATCTGTCCCCATGCAGACCATGGAAATAGTTGAAAGAGAGTGGGGTCCAAGGAGGCCTCAAGCATGGTAGCTGCCTGTGTGGACTGAGACCTGAGACCACAGCAGATCTCTGAGGATGACGGTGTGGGCTGATGATGACCCCAGGACCCCCTCCCTCAACACCTTGACTATACAGAAGACAGCCCTCCCTGCTCACAAGGAAAGGAGGTAACCCTGAATTGCCAAAGATGCATTTTTTCTCCAAGTGGGGGCTTAAAATAGACATTAAATTCAGTTTTAGAAAAAGAATAATATATTTCCATCCCATCTGATAATATGGGCTGAGATGATGCTTGCTGGGGTATAACAGTGATGATAATGGTGGCTTATGTAGCGTTGATGTGTCATTCCTCTGCTAAGTGCTTTACGTGGATTAACCCATGAAATCTCTACAACGCAGGGACCACTAAATTCCCACTCTGGAGGAAATTGAGGCACAGAGACGTTGCTCGAGGTCACGTAAGAGGAGATAGGATTTGAACTTGAGTAATCCTAATGACCCTTAGCAACATACTTCGTGTTTACAAACTTAATTGGTCTGAAAGTCTTTCCTGATCTCAAGCTAAAGACTTCTTGTGGGAGTATAGACCATTCCTTCTTGTTTGGTCCTTAACAGAAAGAGCTTATAGCCACTCATGTGATCCATATCTTTTCTCCATTTCCTCCCTTTCCGCCCAAACGACCTTGGTTGCCTAAGCCTCTCCTTAAGGCTGTTGAGATTTCATGATTTCTGATTTGCCCACTGCTTGAATGTCTGGGTCTGATCTGGAACAGGTCAGTATGGGATGGGTACTCAAGGATGACTGTATCTTCATGATTTCCCAAGTCAGTGCATTCTGCTGGTGAATTTAGTAATTCTTTCGATAAGAAATAGTTCACTCTCATGATCACCCGTGGTCCCGAGTCTGCATCTGCCATGCGTTTGTAAGGAAGCCCCAACAATCTTTCTCTACATCTTCTGGGAAATGAGCTATTTGGCCTTATGTACATGGCCAGTTGCCAGGCCTGTTTTCTGTCTATCTAAATTATGGTGGCAGAGGAGATAAAAATACAAAGACAAAAAAGTCATTTTTCTCCCCCCAAAACACCAAAATTCTTTGAGCCTTTCATTCTCTTCTGCTTTTTTGCCGATAACAGTGAATAATGGTTTCTGCTGCTGCTTTTATTGGCTTAGCATTTAGGATCATAAGAATGTAAATGTTTCCCTAAGGAAAAATACATTTGGGGGATTAACTAGACTGTTTCTTTACTTTTAAAATTTTAGTTATAAAAGGAAGAAAGAATCTGCTGAGCTAAACTAAGTTAATGATCACCAACAGAAAACAGAGAGCAGAGACCACCATTCATTTGAATAGGAGCTCCCAGGATTTGTGGAGGTCCACTCTGGGGGTTCTGTTTTAGCTTGCATGGCTTTAAAGGCTCTATTTTAAATTCAGTGACTGTCATATTTGAACATATTCATATTTGGGGTCAGGTCACATCATTGGTAAAACTGATTTTGTTCACTATTTTATTCCTTTAACTGACCATTATTACTCTCTTTTCATGCCAGCTTCTCGATGTGAGGTGGCTTTAGCAAAGGGCTATTGTCTTTTCCTCATGATGCATGTCTCCCCCCACCCCCAGGTCCCCTTTAATCTCTCATTTACCCTCTGTTGAAACCATGCTCTTAGATATCAGCAACAGTTTCTTTAAGGTGAAATGGAAAGAACTCATGTTCTTTTTTGTTGCTCTACCTGAGATCTTTGGCACTTGTCCTCTCCTTCAGTTCTTGGCCTCTTTGATACCTTATGACCATTTCTTCTCTCAGGAGGTGTCCATCCTCTCTGGAGCATTCTCTAAGGCTTGGCTTCTGTCTCTAGACTTAGTTTTCTCTATATTAATCTTGGCGTAGACTCCTGTCTTTAGTTGTCAATGTTATTTATGTAATTCCTAGGTCCATATCTCCCATAGTTGTCTCTCTCTGATATCCCAGCTGTATCTCCATCACCCGCTGAATAATTTCATTTATTAATTTGCTTTACCCTGGCCCATGAAGCACAGCAGACCACTGGCCAAAATCATCTTCTTACCCCTAAGTTCACTCCTCTTCCTGGATTCTCAGTGGCACTATCATTTAGTTTCTGAATCATGCATACTAGAAAACTTGTGGTCATCTCTGACTCCTTTTTCCAGGCTTTGAGTTTCAGGAGGAACAGAAGTAGTGTCCACCTTTTTCCACCATCTTACTGGAGCCTGGCACAGTGCTTGGCACATAGGAGGAACTTAATACATATTTACTGAATGATTAAATGTATTTTCTCTTTTGTTACTTGTATTCTGTCACTCATCAACCTAATTAATCCATCATCTAGCCTACATATATGTGTTTGTGGAGCTGTGTAGAGTGCTTATTGGGATTGGGAGCTCTTGTGTTGGACTGCCTTGGCTAAGCTTCTCCCCAGCTGGGTGATCTTGAGAATGCAGTGATGGTGATGAAGATAATTATGAGGGGCGCCTGGGTGGCTCAGTGGGTTAAGCCGCTGCCTTCGGCTCAGGTCATGATCTCAGAGTCCTGGGATCGAGCCCCGCATCGGGCTCTCTGCTCTCTAGGGGAGCCTGCTTCCTCCTCTCTCTCTGCCTGCCTCTCTGCCTGCTTGTGATCTCTCTGTCAAATAAATAAATAAAATCTTTAAAAAAAAAAAAGATAATTATGATGTTGGTGATGGTGGTGATGGCAGTGATGTTGGTGGTGCCAGTGATAATGGTGGTGATGGTATTGATGATAATGGTGATAATGATGTTGATGGTGATGGTGATGATTATGATGATGATGTTGGTGAAGGTGATGATGATAATGATAGCAGAGGATAGGCACAAGTGGGGTATAGTGAAGTTTGGAAGCATGTAAGGTGCTATGAGGGTCATCATTTCAGGGTGAGGACAAGTGACAGCAGTGGAATGTCAAAGTTCAGTATGTGTTTAGGGCAGAAGATTGAGCACTTTAGTGGGCCTGAAGAGCAGTGGAAGAAAAGGCAGATTGAAATTGACCTGGCAGGAAAATGGACTTCAGCTGTGCTCAAGGCCCTGGGGTTTTGTTGGAGGGGTTCAGAGACTCCATGGCTGGGGCTGTAGGGACAGAATGGGGTAACTAAAGGACTGTAGACTAAAACATATTGGGGGGGGGTGGTTAGCTGCCTCGAGAGGGAGAATGTCCTAGGCCTGTGTGCAGATTTGAGTAGAGATGCTCTGCTTTTGACATTTTACCTCTTGGTTTTTAAGGTCATCTTTGAAGAAAAGGTCCTGCTGCTTAAAAAAAAAAAATGTGCAAATCACTGGTATATGCCTTGAAGGCAAACTGAGGAGTTTGAGCTCCATGCGGTGAATTGTAGGAAAGCTTGGAAATGTGAATGGAGGAGCAGTAAGAACTAAAGAAATGCTTTTTCAAAACTCTTCTCAGATTCTTCAGTGTGTGGAGTTGGCTGGAAAGGGAAACAAACACATTGTCCAGGCAGGAAGAGCCATTTGGATACTGAATCTTCCTCGCAGTCTCTGGGACAGCAGTATAGGTTGATATCCTGCCGGAATCATGACAGCAGCCCTCTGCCATCAGACTCTGGACCCTCTAACCAGGCCAGCTCTCCAAAACACCTATCCCATCATTCTGTTCCCTGTGCTATAGCTGCCAGGGATTCTTCCTTGGTTGTGGAAGAAAACCCAAACCAAAAAAACTCCAAAAACCAAAAGTCCCTTGCTTGTCATATAGGACCCCACAACATGACAAATTCTGCATTTCTACTCCTCTCTCTGCTACTAGTCACCCCTCTGCCCCAGCTGGCTACACCTTCTTACAGTACCCGATACCCCTAAACATGGTGCCTATTTTTTTTGTCCATTTCATGCCATGTCCTGGTCCTGGGATGCACCCCCAAATATATCCCTCCTGCCCGCAACACACACACACAACTGTACTAAGTATACTGTCCTTGTAGACTTCACACAAAGTCCACCAGCCTTTTTTGACCATGTTCGGTCATATCTGTCTCTCTCCTATGAATGCCCAGAGGAACCCTGCCTCTTAAGTACTTACTCTGGCAGTGATCAGTATTTTTTTTGGTTTCAAGTGT